>NW_006800495.1:7102-21103 GCF_000485575.1 Poecilia formosa | reverse complement strand
AGGGCGGGTTGGATCGGGGGGTTCTGATCGACAGCCGGCCCTTCGTGGATTACAACACGTCTCACATCCTGGAGGCGCTGAACGTCAACGGCTCCAAGCTGATGAAGAGGAGGCTGCAGCAGGACAAGGTGCAGATCACCGAGCTGCTGCAGCACTGCGCCCGCAGCCAGGTGAGGGGGCGTTTAAAGCGACCCAGATAATTGTTCAGTCGTAGTTTCAGAGTTAATCCCTGACAGGAAGTGACCCGGAAGCTGTTATCTCTGTCCAGCTGGAGCTGCAGGGCGACCAGGAAGTGGTTGTCTACGACCAGAACTCTTCGGACCCGGCCGCACTCGGTGCCGACTCGTTCCTCAGCGTTCTGCTGGTGAAGTTGGAGAGGAGCTTCCCCTCAGTCCACCTGCTGTCAGGTCAGTTCCTCCTGCTGCTCATGACCTCTGGATGACCTGTCTGCTGGATGCTGATTGGGCCAAGCAGAACCAGTAACAGAACCAGTGAGCTGAACCGGACCTTCAGCAGGCTCGGTTCAGCTCACCGGTCCCAGACCAGCAGGATGATGAAGATGAGGAGTCTTCCTCCTCCTCTGTGCTGCTTATGTAACGATGATGTAATCATCCTCTGACTCCGCCCCCAAACTCCCTCCAGCTGTTACACAGAATCGGACCTAAAGGAGGTTCTGCTGCCCTTGAGCAGAACTGGGTCGGTACCGATGATCCAGGATCTTCTTAGAGACTAGGGCTGTTGTAAACGAATATTTTAGTAATCGAGTAATCAGATAAAAAATATTCTGACATAAAATATTGGTAAATCTTCCATAACACCAGTGTTACTATCAGATATCAATATCAGTCCATTTTTTTCCATATTTGAGCTTCCCTAACAGTTACTTTTCTGTAGTTTAGAAACCTGTAACAATAACAGCTCACTTTCTAAGTTAACCTGAAGAAACGTTATACAAAAATACGGGATATTTACGGCTCCTTCGTTTGTCACACAGAAACTCATCGTTGACCAGCCACGATGATTTCCGCCTCCCGTTTGTTCAGACCGGGTTGATGTGAAGTTTATTGTGCGGTTCGTCCGTAAAGCTGCTCTTACACTGTAAGCATCAGCCGCCCGCCTTGTTCAGTCTATCCGCTCACCTGTATAAATTCTCCAGCTTCTTCCCGCCGTTCGCTTTCAACCAGCAGCTCCAGAGCAGAAAGGCTGCCGAACTCCCGGCATCACACCAGTCATGTTAATGATGCTTATTGGTCCCCCAAAAACGATGAATTATCACCACTCAATAAAATCCCCGCGGGCCGAACTTGAAGATTGGACGTTATGCTGCTAACACTTAGCTTTCGTCAACAACTTGGAGGCGGAAGTCAGAGCTACGCGCAGCGCAAATAATGTTCCGGCCGGAACACGGCGCGCTAACTGATAAAACATAAATTAACAAAGCTTCGAGGCAGGAAAATTTCCCTCAAGGAATTTTAATAATCGAGGTACTCGAGGAATCGTTTCAGCCCTGATAGAGACCCACCGATCCGATACAGATATCTGATACTGCTACAGAACAGCTGGATGGATTTAAAGCGTTTTAAACACAGACATAAATGAAGTGATTTATGTAATAACAGCACCAGAACAGTGAAAAACACCAACAGCTCCACCAGCTGGTCAGACATGGAAAAACAACTTAATGTAAAATAAATAATAAGCAATAAAATCATGATTGTGTTTTAGGTGTTACAGTTGCAGTTAATCAGCACGGGGCGCAGCGCTGCTCCCGGTCAGCAGCTGCAGGCTGGGTGCCTTTAGCTACATGATAATGTCCTAGTAAAAGTTCTAAGGCTGAGAAACTGAAAAATGTCATGAATCATAACTATGTCATGAAGCATCAATTAGCCGTAAGCTTGCTTCAGACTTTCTCATCTTGTGGTTCTGGTTCTGGTGTCAGGCGGGTTCTGTGAGTTCTCCCAGCTGTTTCCGGGCCTGTGTGAGGGGAAGTCGGTTCTGGTTCCATCCTGCCCATCCCAGTCCAGCCCGGCCATCTCCAGCCTGGGCCCAACCCGGATCCTGCCACACTTGTACCTGGGCTGCCAGAGGGACGTCCTGAACAAGGTGGGGAGCTGTCCAGCTGCCGGATGCCTTGGTTCTGACTCGGTACTGACCCGGTTCTGTTGCAGGAGCTGATGCAGCAGAACGACATCGCCTTCGTCCTGAACGCCAGCAACACCTGCCCTAAACCGGACTTCGTCCCAGAATCCCACTTCCTCCGGGTTCCCGTCAACGACTCCTTCTGCGAGAAGATTCTGCCCTGGCTGGACCGGTCCCTGGATTTCATAGGTGTGTGTCCATCCTCAGTGGGCTCTCTGGTTCTGGTTCTGGTTCTGGCTCTGCTCAACCCACTCTGTGTGTTTCAGAGAAAGCCAAGGCATCGGACGGCCGGGTTCTGGTCCACTGCCTGGCAGGAATCTCCCGCTCTGCCACCATCGCCATCGCCTACATCATGAAACGGATGGACATGTCTCTGGATGAGGCGTACCGGTCAGAACCAGAACTGCCACCAGCACAGTGTTACCATGGCTGCCGCCCTCTGACCCCTCTCTCTCCGTCAGGTTCGTGAAAGAGAAGCGGCCGACCATCTCACCCAACTTCAACTTCCTGGGTCAGCTGCTAGACTTTGAGAAGAACATCAAGAGTCTGGACGGTTCCGAGAGCCAACCCGACCCACCCGGTGCCGGGCTTCTGGCCGGACAGCAGGGGGCAGAGCCTCCATCGGAGCCCCAGCCCCCGCCCTGCGACCCGGCTGATCAGCTGGCCGAGGCTCTGGGCGGCGCCCAGCTGGCGGACGGGTCTGAGGACAGCGCCCGCCTCAAGCGCTCCTTCTCCCTGGACATCAAGGCATTCGGAGAGCCGGGCGCGAGCCCCGCCCACCGCGCCTTTGGGCCGCACACCGGGCCTGGTACGAGCCCCGCCCACCGCGCCTTTGGGCCACATGGCAGCCCGGGCGATGACTTCTACAAGGCGGCGCCGAGCAGCAAGGCGTGCCAGTTCTCCCCAGTGGAGGAAGTGTCGGAGCAGTCGACCCCGGAGCCGAGCCCGGACCAGGAGGAGGCGTCCAGGCCGGACCGGGCCAGCGGACCCGACCGGGAGGCCTCGCCAGGCTCCTGTCCCGCCCCCACAGGCCAGCCGGGCTCTAGCCCCGCCCCCAAAGCCCCGGCCGGCCCGCAGCACCTGCAGCGCTCCGGCAGCATGGAGGAGAGCAGCACCAGCTTCCTGCTGGGCCTGTCCCACAGCCAGCAGCAGCTGGCCCGACCCGGCTCTGGTTCTGGTTCCGGTTCGGCTCTGAAGGGCTGGCACTCGGACATCCTGCTGGGGCCCATGGCGGTCTCCGCCTCCTCGCTGACCGCCGGCTGGTACCTGTCTTCTGAAACTACGCGGTTCTACTCGTCTGGGTCGGTCCTGAGTGGTGCTGGATTCGGCCCGCTGGGCTGTGGTGCCGGCCTGGAGGCGGTCCGGCGCCGGCAACGGGCCGGCGACCGCGGCAACTCGCGGCGCAGCTGGCACGAAGAGAGCAGCTTTGAGAAGCAGCTGAAGAGGCGCAGCTGCCAGCTGGACGGGTCCAGAGAGGACATGAGGCCGGTTCCGACCCGGCCAGGCTTCTCCGGCAGCATGGAGGTCATCCAGGTGTCCTGAGCTGCAGCGGCGCCGTGACATCACAGACGGGGCTATGCCCACTTTAGGACAGGCATCTGGGAGCCGGCAGAACCCGACTAAACCTGGTGGAGTCTGGACTTACCAGGCTCATGGAGAATAACCAGAACAAAATCAGAATCACAGAGCGGTTCTGATCCAGAGGTTCTGTTCTGGACTGATCCAAGCAGAACCAAACCACTGATTCTGATAGAAGTCCTGTGATTAGTAGGTAGCAGCTGGTTCTGGTGCAGAACCGGGTTTGGATTTGCTTCTGGATCAGAACCAGAACTGGGTCTTAGTAGATGATCAATGAAAGTTTGAACTTCACCTGGACAGTTCTGTGTTCTGACCCGGGTCATGATTCTGCAGAACTGTGATCTCAGGCTGAGACGCTCCAACATGTGGACCTGAGATACAGTGAGACGTTAGAAAGCCTCTGATTGGTTGATTGGTTCTGGTTTATTGGTTGGTTCTGATTGGTTGTTCATCAGGATCTTGTTGACCTGCAGGTATGAATAGGTTTTGTAATCTATAAGAGGCTCAGAAGTTCTTGGAGGTTCTGGTTGGTCAGACTGGGTCCATCTCCAGGGGAACCCTCAGGTGTCTGAGGGTCAGCAGGTCATGTGACCTCCCTCCGCTCACAGGTAATGTTGCACTATGTTTGAATGGTGAAATAAACAGACTCACCTGAAGTCACATGACTTCAGGTGAGTCTCCACGACGGGTGTGTGTGTGTGTGTGTGTGTGTGTGTGTTTCTGTGGGTACAGGAAGCCGGGTGGGACATTTAGACCAATAAAAACTTTATGAAAACTTCCTGTCCCAGTGTGTGGTTCTGGTTCCGCTCAGGCTTCAGAACCGCTGTCTCCTAGCAGGCTTGATGATCTAAGGGTTCTTTTTCCAGGTTAGTCCACACACAGCTGCATATCTGGGAAAACTGAGACATTTTTATTAGATTTGGCCTTAAATCCAGTAGAAAACTGAGTTGAATATCACTAAAAATGATTTATACAACTCCGACCACAGTGGAGATGTGAGAAAACTCCATATTTTTGTTTGTTTATGGGAATATTCAGGTTCCCGCGCTTTATGGTCTGAGACAAAAAAAAGCGGTAATATTTCCACACAGTTGCTTTGACATAATTCCTAATCACATTGTCCTGAGTTTTACTAATACGCTGTTTAAAAGCAGTTTAATTTATAAATAAACCTTTATAAAAAAAAAAACAAAACCCTGGCGCTATGTTGAATTCATAACAGGAAGTGCTGGTTGTCTCAAAGCAATCTGATTGGCTGGCAGGTTTTGGCTTGCGCTAAACTGCCCGCTTTGGGAGCGAGAAGTTTAAAACTACGATCAGACGGATTTGCTCGGGTTCAGTTGGTTGAAAACTTTCAGAAATCGATCCCGTGTGTATATTATTTTCATCAATGTGGAAGAAATATTGGTGTTTGAAAAGACTCAGCAACGTGCATAAAAGCCCTGAATACGGTAGGGTGAGTTAACCCCTGCATGACGAGCATATTTAGCAGCTAGCATAGCACCGCTAGCCCTAACTGTCACTCAAGACTGCGGCCTTCCTGAGGAACATTTGCTGAGTCCGATTAGTCCATCCGGTTCTCCAGACGCTGCAGGTCTGCAGTCCCAGAGCAGGTGAATTCTGCTGCTGTCCTAATGGTTCCGTGGTTACGAAGCTGAAGTTGGTTCCGGTTCGGGAAATGGCTAACGGGCGATTCCACCTAATTATTCACGACTTTCCGCATCTTTAATCAACTCTAGTTAAAAAAAACTACAACACCTGGACACTCCAAACCTGGACTGGGTTATTCTGCTCTAACAGCAGAATATTTAAAACCATGTTTGGGATTTGTGAAACTTCAATAAAGTTCTGATGACTATTCACACTTGCTCCATGCAGGTTTGTTCAAATTCAATTAATCCCAAAGGGAATTAAATGTCGGTGCAACTCATTCATTCTTCAAAGTGTCATTGTAGATGGTGATGGCTGTTGGAAGGAAAGATCAGCAGCGGTCTGTTAAGTAATGTTTCACAAATCCCAAACATGGTTTTAAATATTCTGCTATTATAGCAGAATAACCCAGTCCAGGTTTGAAGTGTCTAGGTGTTGTATTTTTTTAAAACTAGAGTTGCTTAAAGATGCGGAAGCCAGTGAATAATTGGGTGGAATCGCCTTTAGCCATCTCCGGATCGGAACCAACTTTAGCTTCGTTCCGTGGTTCATCTATTGGAATTAATTTTGGTCTAATAAACCAAGCAGCAGTCTTGATAATGATCTTTGTTTCAGGCCAGCCCTAAAATGATTCTTGGATGATCTGAACTCTGGTTCATCAAATAAAAACCGATCAATAACTGATCAGATGGGACTGATCAATAATGATTTGCGACATCAGGAGCGCATTTGTTTCTGTTGCAGGGCTTTAGTTGTCCGGCAGAGGGCGGTAGAGCATCACTGAGCTGCGACTGGCAGATTTATGTCTCAGTTGGTGAAGATGCTGCAGGTTTTGTATTATTTCCATCTGATTTAGTCTGAGATTATAGCAACGTTTGAGTTTAGAACCGAAAATTATTCCCAGGTTTTACTTTGAGACGGTATATTTGAAACTTAGCTATGAGAAAACGTTCACATTGGAGCACCATAATTCTGATTTTTATAGATTCAGTTCTATTTATGGAAGAATAAAACTGGACAGAACCTCCTGTCCAAACTGGGGTTCTGGTTCTGGAAAGTTTTAAACCAAGTTGGTTGGAAGATATGATTTTTAAAACTATTTTATAGTAAAATAAATGAATTTGATTAAATTGTTTCAACAAATTATGAGCAGAGAATCAGATTAAAGCTTAAGACTTTTTTATTTTTATTTTAAGCCGTAGAAAACGTTTCATTTTTTTCTTCTGGAGAATAAATGATTTACAGGCATTGTGTTACTGAAGCTTAGATTATTTGTACATTTTTAAATATTTTCAAATTTCACATTTTTCCTTCTTGTTAAAGGAAAACTTTATGACTGCAGAAAGCCATAAAGTTTAAAATATTAATATTTTTAATGTTTATTTAACAGCTTCAGTTTTATTTGGTAAAGCTGCGATTTTATTTTGAAAGTCCGGAGGGGCGTGGCCAGGGCGCCGCGCTGCCTGTCAGTCAGCGCTCAGGGACAGTTTGACCCTCGCTGCTTTGCAGAAAGCTGCTGTAAGCCGAACCGGACCGGAGTCCAACAGTTTCCACTGAGCCGCCGCTGTCGGAACGGGATCCGACCCGAACCGGTGAACTGAGCCATGCGGTTCTGACCCGGTCCGGACCGGTGGATGAGTCCAGAGCTGCAGGTAAGCTCGCTTTAATTCTCCGAGAGCCGCTTCAGCTCCTCCCAAAAACAAACACAGGTGGACCGGGAGGTTCGGGGTCTGGACGGACACGGAGGAATGTCAGAAACACCAGCAGAACCTCCAGCTGGTACCGGATGGTTCATAAGATTTAAAGACAGAACTTGAATGGACAGGAACCAACCAAGTGGAACCACTGAAAGCTTCTGGTTCTGTGACCAGAGCAGATTTGAGGTCAGCTGACCTGCTAATCAGGAGCAGCTGATCCAATCAGGAACCAGAGTGGTCCCGTTTGGACTCACCCTTGTTCTGAACAGGAGTTCTTGGTGGTTCTGGATCCAGTTCCTGGGGTTCTGGTGGTTCTGGTTCTGTTGACTGTCTACATGTAGAACTGATTGATCTGAAGTCAAGGCGGTCCAGTTCGTATCAGAACCACTCACTGGTTCTGATTCGACTGGGTTCTGCTGTCGGAAGAAGCATGGGGCGACAGTGGGCGGTTCCTGAGGACCAGGAGTTCTGGTTCTGGTTCAGCTGTTTGGTTCTGGATGTTCTGACTGGAATGGGTTCAGTCAGTAGAACCAGAACCCGTTTCTATGTTCTGTTCGGGTTCTGGAGTTCCTACCTGCCTGGTTCTGGTTCTGGTTGGCCTGGGGGCGGTGCTTGTTGAGTGCAATGACCTCCCTGACCAATCGGCTCTCGTCCTGCCGCTGTAACTGTTACCAGGCGTTTCCCGGGAGACGCCTTGTTTGTGCAGTTGCCGGGGCGACGGTGTGATGTAACCGTACCTGCCAGGTGTGCTGCAGCAGTGCCGAGAGATCAGGAGTCGAGTTGCAGAGGAAGCTCTCCTTTGCCTGCTGCTCCCGGACCGGATCGCTGTGAGGAAGGCCCGGGTCGCCCAGAACCAACATGGCCGCCCTCGGCCCAGTCTTCACTATTATCATTTATAATAAGAGAATAATTTAGTGTTGGGAGTCTGGATGTAACCGATACAGTCTGTTTTGTTGGGTCGGTTCTGACCCGGTTGACGGTTCCCTGGCCATCTGCCACCTGTTGGCTCACCTTTACGCCCCGCCCCCACCTGCCAGCCACCAATTAGAGGCTTAACGAGCTGATCCCCACTAATCTGCTCCTTCCTCCAGTCAGCGGACTGACAACAGCCTGGTTCTGGTTCTGATTCACCAGATCGATTCAGCTCCTGGATCCAGTTAGAACTGACAGCACCAGAACCAGAGTAGAACCTGGTGGAGAACTGGAAGTGTTTTGGGGTTTAATAGATTAAAGCAGAACCAGTAGAACAGCTTCATGGCCCATTTCAGAACCAGCTCAGAACTGTCCGGTCCAGATCTAAATGTTAAACTACTACGAGATGAACTACTCGGTTCTGATCCATATTCTGCTGATGGTTTGTACCTGTCCGAACTGCAAGCCCAGCATGTTGCCTGCTGAGATCCAAACGAACCAATCAGAGCACACTACTGATTGAAACTCATTATTTTCGCTTCCTGTCTGTAAGCCCCGCCCCTTTCGCTCCGCCCCCTGTGAGCGGGAATGCCGACCTGGCTCTTCCAGGATTACTATGGATTATTTTTAGGCCCGTGCTGCATTTAGGTTCTGGGCTGGAACCGGGTCAGGCGGTCCGTGTGGACCCTGCAGTCTGCCTCACGTGATGGAACCTCTCTGCAGCAGAGGTCGGAGGTCACAGAGCCTGCTTCCTTCCAAAATAAAATCCCTTCTGATGCCAGCTAAAGCAGGGCTTTTATTGTGAAAGGCCATACTGGTCCAAATAGGTTCTGAATGAAACAGATCTGCTCGATCAGAATCGGTTCTGGAAAAGGAGAAACCTTCAATGACTTGTTTCATCAGACAGAACCCTGAGCGGATCAGAACCGATCAGAACCTGTCCAGAAGACTCCTATCGGTTCTGAACTTGTTTTGGACTGATCTGGTTCTGGTACTGGTTGATCTGTTGAACAGTGAGCATCGTCCTGATCATAGATCCAAACAGAACTGGTCTGAGAGCGGATAGAACCTCACTGGTTCTGTGTGAGAAAGAGTTGGGTCTGTATGGGTTCTGGTTCCTTTAAGAGGCTGAGTCAATGATTCTGGAGGTTCTGGTCTGGGCCTGCAGGTGGTTCTGGTATGTGGTTCTGGTCCCTGGCCCATGGGCAGGCTGCATGTAGGTTACTGGGCTAAAGAGGCCCGGTCGGCCTGGATTCTGGAGGTTCTAATCAATCGGCTGTCAATAGACCGATCGGGCCGACCCAGTAAACCCAGTGATCCCAGTGCTTCCCATCCTCTGCTTTTGAAATGGGAGTGGGACGAATGGAGGACGGCCAGAACCCAAACCGGACCCAAACGGAGCCCGAATCGGAGCTTAAATGGTTCTAAGAATTACATCCACACCAGGACAATAAATCAGCAGAACAACACAAGAGCTGGGTCAGAACCACCAGGTTCTGATTGTCGCACCGGGTCAGAACCACCAGGTTCTGATTGTCGCACCGGGTCAGAACCACCAGGTTCTGATTGTCGCACCGGGTCAGAACCATCATCTCTCTGAGTTAAATGCTTCTGGAAGAAAATCTGGAAAAATCCTCCCAAGTTAAACTGGGTTTGTGTCATAGTTCTGCCTCTGATCAGAATTGTAAAACCTCTCAGGTTCTGGTCCAAACTGACCTGTAGAACTTCTGGTTCTGGTTCTGTGGTTCTGCTGAGCCCAGGCTGATGAATAGCTGTGTAATGATTAGCCGGTAAGCAGCACAGGGTCGTGGGTTGTGTTAACGGGTAATTTGTCATCTCTTAATGAATGACTGGAGGGGAAGTCCAGAGACCGGACCAGAACCAGGTTCCTTCTGTCCCGGCTCGGTTCTGATGATTTCTGATGACTTATTGATTTATTTATCGCTCAACCAGCAATGGTGACTGAAGCGCTCCTGGAAAATCACCAGAGAAAGAAAGAAAAGCCTAGAATCAACAACAGAAAAAGGAAAAGCTACGCTAGGCTAGGCTATGATGCCTGAAACAAAGATGGCGGATCAGAGGGGAAACGGAGGTGCAGACCAGTGAGTCAAACATCCTCACTTTCTTCAAGAGCTAGTTGAGTCAGAATATATAAAACCCATTAAACTACTAAAACATTAAGAAATGGCATTCAAAAAGCACTTCATTGATTTTCTGAATCTAATTTAGAAATATTTGCAAGAAATTTTGCGAAATTTGCGTTTAAGTATGACGGTAAATGCCGCTTTTTGTCACTCGCAACATCAACCGAGAAGGACCTCGCAGCAGCAAACAGACCACTGTCAGTCTCGGACCTTATTTGGAAATGGGACCATTTCACTCTGGAAGTGAAGGGGGCGCTATTTCCTATATTATCCGCGGTTTTCCGGTTTTATTTTCTTTTGAAATCTGTGATGCATCTTCATCTTTGGGAAGGAGTTTCACTCAGCGTGTATTTGAATTTCTCTCTTTCATTCACTGCAGTGCAGCTCACAGCTTTTAACTATTGTATAACTATTGTGATTCTATGAATGTGTTTTATTTGATCAGAGTTGAAGGAAAATTTCCACCATGGTAAATTAAATAGTTTCATCATATTTTTTACTGTATATAAGACTCTACCATCAAGAAGTCTCGGAATATGGCACAGTAAAAGCAAAAATGTGAATTTTTACTTTTATCTGTTTAACAACCAGATTATTGTTCTGTTAACCCTAAGGAGAGATTTAGAAGTACACAGAAAGCAACAGAATTAGTTGAAAACTGTGAGCTGGGCTGAATTAAATAAAAGAGAAAAATTCAAATACACGCTGAGAGTGAAACTCCTTCCCAAAGATGAAGATGCATCACAGATTTGATTCAAAAGAAAATAAAAACGGGAGACCGCGGATAATATAGGGAATATAGGCGCTCCTTTACTTCCGGAGTAAAATGGTCCCATTTCCAAATAAGGTCCGAGACTGACAGCGGTCCGAACCGCCGCTCTGACTTTTTTTTTAGTGAGGTTGGACTTGCAGCAACCACGGACAGTAACTTGACATGAAGTTGGCGGGGAAGTAGAAGAAAAAAACACTGCCCCCTGCAGGTGGGAGTTAGCATCGCTTAGACTGAATGTTGGGCACCATTTTTGCTGAAAATCTGCAATAAGCTCACAATTATTCATTAGCGCTAGAAAGTGTGGGGGTCTGTGGATTTTGTGAGAATTCCTGTGACAAACTGGAGAGACGGGTTGATGGAATTTGATAAAAATTGTTTGCTTTGATTGATAAAATAATATTTTGGCTCTGGGCTTTTAGTTTGACACGTGATCTACCACAAGTTGGTTCCAGTCAGGGGAGGCATTCATACCTGTTCAGGTGTTTGTACCTGGTCATGTACCGGGTCGCTCCACTTCAATCGGACCAGAAACAAAGAGAACAAAGCTGCTGAGAGTTTCAGTTCTGTGGTGGAAACTAAAGAGGATTGAAAAGATTTACACCCATGTGGACTCTGACCACACACACACACACACACACACACACACACACACACACACACACACACACACACACACAATCACCTCCCCCGCTGAAATCCAGGTAAACAGAACATGAAGGAGACCTGCAGCTTGGAGCTGATTCACACACCACTGACTGGCTCTGTGTGTGTGTGTGTGTGTGTCCCTCTGAGTTCCTCTTCAGATAAAAACTGTTGTCAGGAGGAACCATGTGGGAGCGTTCACTTTCTCCACCCAGAACAAACAGGAGGAACCACTGACCTTTGACCCCCACTCTTTATTAATAAACGTCCAGTAAATGCTATGACATCATCAGAGGGGCGGGGCATTGGGGTGGCAGGTGTTTTGGAGGAAGTAGAGCATGTCTTCCTCTTGTTGGCTGAGGGAAGTTCCTGTTTGTTCCTCCTGTACCTGCATGCTAGCATGGTGCGTTCACTGGTCAGGAAAAAATTAGAATTTACAGTTTGGCTGTGAGGTGAGCTTCTGGTAATAATGTTACCAGAAAAAAAGTCGTATGATAACAGAAATAATTCGGAAAGTTTTACGACAAAGTCCAAATAAAATGAGGTCAAATTTGTAGCAATATAAAATCATTGTTGTTCTTCCAGAATAAAGTCGCAGTAATACTAGGAAATTGTACAAATTGTTGAATAATTGTTGTAATGATGCGAGAAACTGTATTACAATTTTAGATATTACAAAAATAAAGTTGTAATATTACGAGAAAAAGCGATCCGATTTTAAACTGTTTAAACCGGATCAGGTCCAGTTGAAAAACATTCCAGAATGCTTTTAAACGGGTCCTGGTTCCGTTCCAGCCGGTCCTGGTTCCGTTCCAGCCGGTCCTGGTTCCGTTCCAGCCGGTCCTGGTTCTGTTAAATGTGTGTTCTGCTGTCCCTCTGTTTTGTCTGGCTGTGGGCTTTTCCTCTCTAATCGTCGCCTTGCAGGCGGCTCTGCAGAGATACAGTCAGGTTTCCATGGAAACGGGCTGGGAATAAAAGCCAGTCCTGGGAAAAGTAATCACACGTGGCTGAAGGTGCAGACTGGATCATAAATCAGCTCTGGGTTCATTCAGCCTGGATGGGAGGTTCTGACGGGTCGGAACCGGATCATCAGAGGTTCTGACGGGTCGGAACTGTCACATGGGCCAGCGATGGGTTCAGGTACCTGAAGCGTGGTGAGGAGGTTTGCTGTTTTTCAGCGGATCAGCAACAGTAAACGCTTCAGACTGAAATTGATCCAGAGAGAACCGACGTTCAGGGTGATGGATCAATTAGGGATCAATAACTGATCAGCAGCGTTAAACTAGAGGTTCAGTCCCTTCACTATTATATTTCTCTGAAGTTCAAAGAAAAAGTTCAGCACTAAATTAGATACCAGCAGGAAGTGAGGGGAAAGTTTGGTGGAAGGAAAAAAACAAATCAAGATTTCTCAGGCCAAAGGCGAAGAGCTGCTGGGAGTTTAGGTGCTGCTGTTCATTACACCTGGATGGTTCTGGTTGTGTCCCTGACGTGTGTGTGTGTGTGTGTGTGTGTGTGTGTGTGTGTGTGTGTTCCAGCTGAGCGTCGCTGTGCCGCAGGATGAACGGATTTGATCCTCCAGCTCTGAACGTCTTCAGCTCCAACATCAAGTGAGTCACATGATGATGACATCATAATGATGACGTCATCGTGATGATGATGATTACATCATCATTATGCCATTTAATTAACTGGAAGCTTTGATCTTTTACATTATCTACAGTTTTTATTATTCAGTTCAAATTTTAAAGTTGTGCAAAAACCAAAAGATGAAACGTTTTTAAACTGGAATAAAATGGATCAGAACCAGAATTCCTGATCGTTTGGGAATTTCTTAGTCCAGATGTGTTCATGTTTTATTCAGTACCTGGGGGTCCAATGTTCTGCCTGATCAGAACTTTGTTCACGTCTATAGTATGAATCTCTGTTATTGATCAAAATAATAAAAATATAAACTCAGAGTTTTATTCAGAGTTAAACTCTGCAGGAAGAATTGGTTCCGGTTCCAGACGGACCCGAAAAGCTGCTGAGCTTCACAACGCTGCACTCACACTGTGTGTGTGTGTGGTTGTTTCAGAGTGTTTGTGCGCCATCTGTCAGCTGATCCTGTTTTTCATCAGCAGCTCAACGTGTGAAAATCTGCTCTTTCAGCTGATCCGAGGTCAGACGATAAGTCATTGATGTGCAGACTGATCCTGTCACATCAATAAATTAATTAATCGATCAGCAAGTTTGAAAACAAACTTTAAGCAGTTAAACAACATTTCTGTTTTTAAAACTGTTTATTCTTAATTTTATTATTTTATTGGTAACAGAAAATCAACCTGAAGAGAAATGAAGGAAAAACGATCTGTTCCTCTTTAAATTATTATAATTATCTAATTTATTAAATGAGTGTTGATGGAGGAGTTCATCCATCCTCACTGGGGCTGGTTGGATGGTTGGATGCCCGGTTGGATGGTTGGATGCC
>NW_006800495.1:2949-6031 GCF_000485575.1 Poecilia formosa | reverse complement strand
TACCAAAAAAGAAAAAAAAATTTGACCAAAAGGGCACTTGGGGGCAAGGAGCAAAAGGGTCAGGTGCTCAAGCCCCCCCAGGCCCCCCCTCTCCACGTGCCTGGTTGGATGGTTGGATGGATGTTGGATGCCCAGTCGGCCTCCAGGCGGTTCTGACCAATCCGTCTCTGTTCCAGCGGACTCGGCGCTCCATCTCCGGATCCTCCTAGGAATAAAGCCAAGAGTGGTGCCAAAGCTCTGTATGGTGAGTCTGGTTCTGGTTCTGTTCTGGTTCTGTGGACCTGGATCAACACCCCCTGCTGTCATCTGTCCTCCTGACAGGACCAGAGGAATCGTATTTCCTTCGATCGTCTTCCAAACAGAAAAAGAAAAGTGAGCAGTGTGACCCAGTCTGATCCGGTCTGACCCGGTGTGACCCGGCCTGACCTGATGTGTGGTTTTGATTCTGACATTTGGGTTCTGTCTGGAAGCGGTTCTGGTGGAACAAGCTGCTTTGCTCCACCAGAACCATCTAACCGGATCAGAACCCTGCAAAGCGCTCTGCTCTCTGTGCTGTAGCTGCCGGTTCTGGTTCTGGAGTCACGTAGACCCAGAACCAGAACCATGAAGAAGAAAGCTGGGCCTCCAGGATGGACCCAGTAAAACCAGTTAGAGTCCCAATCAGGTCCCAGCACAGAGGGAGGCGCTGTTTCCCAGCATGTTGTGGTTCCGAGTGTCAGTGGTTCCGAGTGTGGTTCTGTCCGTCCCTTTGGGGAGGCGGAGCCTAACCAGCTCTGATTGGCTTCTGCAGCCTCAGAACCGGCCACTTCCTGTTGAGACGTTTGGACTGGTTCTGCAGTGAAGCTGAGATGAGAGCAGACAGCAGCTGGGGTTTACGGAGCGTCCCTGAATGCATCAGGAGTTGATCCGCTGTGAGCGACCGATAACCGTCAGAACAAAGCGGACCAATTGCTGATTGATGGATCAGTACTGAATGATCCACTCCGGGTTTTATCTCCTCCCGCCGGGTCACCGGAACGTCCACAGAGCAGCTGAACTCATGTGACCTTGAGTTAATGACCTGCGTTACTGTAGCAACGGTGCCAACCCCAGAGAGGTTCTGGATCCTCCAGAACCGTCTGCAATCAGAACCCGGCGGAGAATCTGTGGGTTCAGCAAAGGTTGCCGTCGGTCAGGATTTCCCTGAAACTGATTCAGTGATTCAGTTTTTTTTGTTGTTTTTTTTTACAAAAACTAAAATCTGATGCTGGGATCAAGAATCTAGAACCTCTAATGTGTCACTTTCCTACGGAAGAGGATTAGTGCCAACAAACAATAAAAAACAATTAAGAATTTTTTTCCCCCCTCAGAATCATAATTATTTAGATAGTTTCTGCACCCAGAGACAAATCTAGTCTGAAAATTAAATTTGGGGAAGATTTTTGGTGTGGATAAAATTCAGGTTTACAAATCCTATAACCAGGAAGAAATAGTTTTTATATTCATAAGTTTTTATGCTGGCAACATATCTGACAGACATTTAAGAATGCTTATTTGGATTTTGGAATAGACTCACCCAGAATTATTAGGATTTTTGTTTTGTTTTTTGGCCCTAACCATCTTCCGTACTTGCTGTCAGAACGTCCTGCAGAATGATCTTATCAAATACCCAAACTGAATGAATGTGTTGTTTGTTCAGAACAAAGGAAGAACTTCTCCAGAAGCAGCATCAACAGCCTGACCGACACGTCGCAGTACCAGGTGGAGGTGAGTTCTGCTGGTTCTGGTCCGACTCCGGCTGCTGGTTGGGTTTGCTGAAGCTTCAGGAACCTCTCCGTCTCTCAGCACCTCACCACGTTCGTTTTGGACCGGAAAGATGGGATGATCACGGTGGACGACGGCGTGCGGCGGCTGCGCCTGCTGGATGCCAAGGGGAAGGTGTGGACGCAGGAAATGCTGCTGCAGGTGGAGGACAAGGCGGTCAGCCTCATCGACCTGGACTCCCAGGTAAGACAGGATGTCCAGAACCAGAACCTGTTAGAACCTCTGGCTGGTTCTGAATCAGCATGTTTGTTTTATCTGGGTGTGCAGATCTGATCTGGTAGGAGTCTTGGGATGCCGCCGTGAGGAATCCCTCTGGATTCATTCAGCTCCAGTAATTCACATTTAGAGTCTGCAAGGCATAGATCTATGTTGGAGTAGAAACGGTTGGGTCTGATGTAGGGCTGGGCGATGTATCGAGTGTATTCAATGTATCGCAATATTTTCAATGTATGATAGTTAAAAATGGCTATATTGCAGCTATCGAGTATAAATTGTCGTTCAAATAATAAACTTTCGCAGTCAAATTCACTGCGAGTTTGGTTTATCCAACACCCTATGAATGCATCACTAGTCCCTCCCCCCTCCCAACCTGAAAACCAAACAACATGGTGACTGTGGGAGTTTGAGGCAGAAACTGAAGAGGAGTCAGATGAACTAGTCTAGTTCTGAACAGAAACAGCGCTGGGTCAATAATTTGGCAGTAGTTTGGATTTTATATGGATGATGTCGAAGAAAATGAGGTAATTTGCAAGACATGTTGTAAAACTATTGCCATTTAAGGTTGTTCCACAAATTTATTTCCCCCCTAATCAGACTATTCTTTTACATGCCGTTCACAGCCCAGCCCAGTCCGTGAAAGTGAAACCTGGAGACTTGGTAGGATCCAATTAGTGATATGCAATGGGAAAATAACTCAAAACCACTCATTCTTCTTTCTCTCTCTCTCTGTCGGCTTTACGATGCACGTAAACTCGTTGCCATAGCAACTGACAACAATGCAACTTTATTATCAGGATTCAGGACCAACAACTCTTAAACATTACCCCACATAGAGCAGAACATTCAGTTCGTTACAGTTTGGGGGTTTTAGGCTTGATGTAGCATATCTGTGTAAACAGTATACTGTATTTCTAAATGATTGAAAATAGATCATGACCAACAATCAATCATGTTGGTCATTTGTATAGCAAAATAAAATTAGCTATACAAATTTACAAATGACCAACATGATTGGTTACTTGTAAATTTGTATAGAAAATTTCAGCAGCAAGGCATTTCA
>NW_006800495.1:0-835 GCF_000485575.1 Poecilia formosa | reverse complement strand
CTGGTTTTCAGTTGTAATAACTGAAGCTGAGCATTGAATCAAGGTCAAATGGGCTAGTTCTCAGAGGTCAAGATACGACTCATGAAGGAGTAGACGGACTAGAAGTTTGCAGATGTGAGTGCCTTGTATTCACAGTGAATAATTATATGCATATGTACAATAGGATAAAAAAACATTCAAATGGCCATATTAAATAAAAGAAAATAATACACAAGGAAAACAATTAAATTAACAAATCAAAGAAACATAAATCAGTTCCATAGTTCTAGCAACAAGCCACACCATTCAGTTTATAAATCCCCAGAACTGGGGTGGTTCAACGGGTCAGGTGAGTTGGTTAGAGCGCTTGCTGCAGTTCCTAGGCTGACAAAAGTCAGATCAGAGTGGGAACAGTTTTGTTCCTGGGCTGCAGGAAGTCTCTCACCAGCCTGGTGGGGAAACCAAACCTTTTGGCACCACAGGTGAAATCCTTTTAGGCTCTTAGACCCGAATCTTCAGCTCACCATCGAACCTGGCCTGGATAATAAAACAGGACCAGTCTCAAATATATATAATCAAAACATTCCAGTGTGCACACAAAAACATAACGATTGGCACTCATTGCACTAACAATCCTAATAATCGTTTTACTAATCAATATGTATTTCCAAATAAATACAAAAATTCAAGATAAATCTTATTCATAAAAAGTCAATAAATATACTCCATACATAAATCAAACAACACCAAAGATGTAAAATCATCAAGCTAGGTAAATATTTTTTAATAAATATTTTAATTTTTTGTTTGTTCAGAGTCAGATTTGTTTGTTCAGAGTCAGATTTGTTTGTTCAGA
>NW_006800494.1:275447-276949 GCF_000485575.1 Poecilia formosa | reverse complement strand
AACTGAACGTCACTGTTTCTCAACAAATCTCACTATTCTGCGTCCTGATACGCGCAAGCGGGAAGAAAAACAACAACCATGACGGACTATAATGAGGATTAAGTTGTTTATATGCTGCTCCGGCCGGCCAACAACTTCAAATATGTAAGCTAAGCTCCACCGTTAGCCTCCATGTTTACTTCCGCAAACACTGAGCACTTCTTCTTTTATGGCGGTTGGCAGAACACTGAGAACGCTGACGCTATTGCGCCCTCTGCTGCGCATGCGGGACACTTTAAGGTTGTTTGCCCGTTCAGACTGCAGAACGCATACAGTTCGCATTTACTGGCAGTGTGAACGGCCCAGGCAAAAAAAGCGGAATTGCTAAAAAATCGGAATTGGGTCACTTCAGGCTGCAGTGTGAACGCACCCCTTGTGTGACAACACAGCAAAACCAAAAGACAACATTTCAAAAGGAGAGATTAGTGGACCTTCACAAATCTCCTTGGGTAAAATTTCTTGGTATCTGAAAATGTCACTTTCACCTATTCTGAAAATTATATGCAAGGATGGTTCTGTCTCCCAAAGACAAAAGAAGATGCTAGCTGAGGATGGGCTTTAAGGCACACAGATAAGAAGCAGCCATGAGTCCAAAATTAGCCTTACGGACAGAATATAGTTTTCAAATGCAACCCAACACAGGAAAGCAAATGAGAAATGACAGGTGCCCTTCACCAAATAAAATGGTGTGGTGTGGAATTAACATATATTTTCAGACATCGACCAGAAGATTTTAAGGTTGTGGGTTCAATTCTAGCTTCCATCTTTTACATGTCAATGCTCTCCTGGATAGTTAGTTGTTTACCAATCTTCGAATTGGTGCATGAATGTATGCACATTAGTGTGATTGGGTGAATGTAGCTATAGCGCAAAGTTCTTCGAGTGTTCCCTATGACTAGAAAAAGACTAAAATTCAGTCCTTTTCAATTTACCTTTTGAAGTATTCATAGATTTGCAGAAATTAGCATTAGAACACTTACTTTAATTGCCCTGTAGCTATATTGGGTGGTACATGCTTTCAAGTCAAAACTCAAGTATGAGGACAGGCTATATATATATATTGTCTCAATCTTCTGTTTGGCATCCACTTTGGAAATTCTTCCAGTGACTAACAAAAGCCTTAACTCACAGGAAGGAGTGGAAACTTGGCAAAGGTAAATTGGGAATCAGGTTCTACATGATGCAGTTTTACAACTATGATTTCAGATGGAGAAGAAGCATTGCTGTAGGGCTTTCCTTATTACCTCAAGGTTCATATATTCTTAATGTTGTCACACAACTTAATATTTTCACTTGTTTCTCATCTTGCAGGCTGGTGAGTCCTTCTGGACAGATGGTTGCTCCCAACGGTGTGAATGTCAAGCGCCCAATGTCCTGATCTGCAGTCCCTCATCATGCACTCCTGCACAAGAGTGCACCATCAGAGATGGCCATCTGGGCTGTTACGACGCCATGTCTACCTG
>NW_006800494.1:273397-274447 GCF_000485575.1 Poecilia formosa | reverse complement strand
TTACTGGTCAGGATGGGCCGCAACTATCAGAACAGAGTCAGTGGAATGTGTGGGAACTTCAATGGTGATCCCACTGATGACAAAGTTTTGCCCAACGGTACTTTGGCAGAAAACGACAACCAGTTTGGCCACAGTTGGAAATCTGACACAAGCGAAGCAGGGTGAGCTCATGCTCCACTTATTTGCCTTTACCTGATAAAATGTCAACTTTTGCTAACGTTTGTGCATATATCTGCTGTCTCTAAAATCTTTTAAATGTCTAACGACTTTTCTAGATGTGGATCCACTGATGAGAGAAGCGGTGATGGACTAAGTGACTGCCGCTTCATAGAAGAATACACAGAACTGTGCAGAGTCATCACCAACACCAGCGGCCCATTCAGTTCTTGTCATCTGCATTCTGACCCCCAACCATTTTTCACTTCCTGTGTTTACGATCTCTGTCTCTATACGCCGGCCAATGGCATGCTATGTTCAGCTGTCTCTGCTTATGAGAAAACTTGCACCAATTTGGGTCTAAGCATTCCTGACTGGCGCTCTCCTTTGCGTTGTGGTATGTTTGTTTTGCTCAATAAATTATCACCACAATGAGTTACTGATTGATTTTATGCAATGTTTGTTTTTAAACTTTCTTGGCCTTTTCTGCTATATTTGACTCAGCTGAGACGGACCCCTGTGAACAGCTGGACTGCGCAGAGCATGAGTGGTGTGGTAAGAAAAATGGTGTGTACGGCTGCTTCTGTGACGAGCACCATCATCGACCCAACAATCAGAGCTACGGTAAGCGCAATCTTCTGTTTTCAAATGAAGAACTGTAATGATAGTCACCTTCCATGATTTGTTTGTTGGTGCTTTACTGTCGATGTTCAAGTTTGAAGCATCATCTTTGCTTTTCTGCATCAGTTTGTGTAGTTTATCATGAAATCTCAATATGTTTTTCCCTCTGGTGAGCAGACTCAAACATCGAATGCTCCAGCAGTTCTGGTACCATGTCAGTATCTCGCTGCCAGCTGTTTGAAGCGGGCTTCCACTCCAGTGCTCTCCATCTCC
>NW_006800494.1:258660-272588 GCF_000485575.1 Poecilia formosa | reverse complement strand
AGAAGATGGAACCGTAGAGGTGATTCAGAACGGTGCCTCCACTGTGTCTCGTTTCTCCTTCAGGATGTTCACCTTCACCAACCACACACAGATTTACTTGCACTGCAGTGTCCACTTGTGTCTGTTGAGCAGCAACAACTGCAGAGCTGTAAGTTTTATTGTGTGCTTTTTGTGGCTATATTGCATGTACTGAAGTTGCACACCTTAATGTTGCTGTTTTCCTTTTTTTTCCCCCCAGCATTGCTACCCGGGTCACCACACTCTATTCAAGAGGGACGTATCTTACCATGACTCTGCAGCTCTGTCAATTGGACCACTGGTACTCGGGGCACAACCAAACACTGGTAAAGTTCTATCACATCTTTATTATTTTGTAATTACATAGATTATATTCCAATTAATTGACAATCTATGCATCTCTTTTTTCATAGGTGGACTAATCCAAAGAAATGTTGTTAATCCAAAGATGTTGGCGTCAGATGGTACAGGCCATCTGGCATCAATTGTTACCCTGACTGTCAGTTTGCTGATGACCAGAATTCTGGTCAATTGAGATCAAAGAATAATCACAGTTTAAAATCCAATAAATTTTGTTACTTATGATTCATGTTAGTAAGAGGTGTTTTCGGGGTTTTGGTTTGTACTCGTAATTAGGCGAGAAACAAAAGTAATTTTGTTTTTCTAACATCTGGCACTTTTGTGTTTTAGATCATTTGTGGAATTAATATTATGTTCTGTTGTTTAGTGGTATTTTTTAATCGTTTATTTTTGGTAATATCACAGGATATGAAATATTAACTCTGTTGGACATAAGGTTACATATAAGTATATAAAGCTATTGTTTGAAGGAATGATCTTGAAGTGTCAAACTGAATGAAATGAAGTATGATTTTTGTCATTGTCTAATTTTTGTTTTTATGTGGAGGGAGATATATGTACTCTGTTATGAAAGGGATTAATAAAAAAATTCAAATGAATTTTATTGTGTAGTTTTCATGTTTTTTCCTGATGATAATATTCTTAAGTTGTCCATTTTGTGTATGACATGTTCTGTATTAGATGTTCCCCAGTTTAGGATCTTAACAGTTTGTTTTTATGGTATGGCTTTCAACCTCAGCAGTTGTAAAAGTGGGTAAATAAATACCAATAATATCCTTGGAGCTTTTTAAAAGATCGGTAATCAGCCAGAAAACTGCAATCGGTGCACCCCTAGTGTGCGACCGATGTGAGTTTGGTCCGATCTCTATGCTGCTCAATGCTCCAGTCAGTGCTGGTTGGTTGCGATAGCAGTTCACTATTCACACAAAACACCACTGCAATTCAGTTGTGGATAGAGATCTCGTAGACGTTAGCATGAGCTCTATTTTGCCTTGTCTTGAGTCATCCTATTCTAAATTAAAACAGTATTTTTTTTCATTAATGATAATATTGACATATTAGTACAATGGTAATATTGACAAATTCTTGTGATTGTGTGGTTGATAGTTGTTCCTGCTACCATGAATAATATCTGTAAATGGAAATCTGTGAAACTTTTATGTTATTAATTTGATGCTGACCTGGTTGTTTTGTTCAGAGAATGTGTGTGTGTGAGGGGGGGAGGTTCTGTATGTGTTCTGAAAAAAATATCTTTAATAACAAAACAAAATACAAAAGTCTACAAAATTATTTTAAAATATAAACCAAAAAATTCTATTTTTGTCATTTTTATAGTTTTTTACGTTTCAAATTATGTGCAACAAACATGTGAACAAAAGCATAAAACTTTATAAAAATGATCACATTACATTTGCATAACATTCCAAATTGTACACAGTAACATATCTACACAAAATACCAGCAATTCAGTCGTTTTGATACAGATAGAGATCAAAATGGAGCAAATAGCATGCTCTCCATTTTGATTTGAATCAGTACTACAGTTAGCTGCTAGCTTAGCCGAATGCTTGGATATAAAATTGCGCCATATTCAATAAAATACAACAGTTAAGTAACAGCAAAGCATGACTAAAACAGACCAAGAAGTATAAAACACAACATAATATAACTGGCTTTTGGTCCTGAAGTACTCTGACATGATTCAAATATTATATTTTACCTGGTTTCTAGCGTCCTGTGCAACATGGGACCCACATGACCCCGGGACCCCGCTGCTATACAGTACCAGCGACAGCAGATGGCGCCGTTTCACTCCCAATTTAAACACGAGCATCGGGAGAGTTTGAAAGAGATTCTTTACATCTAGCAAAACACAGGCCAGTGTTGCAGCCGACAGAAATTACTTACAATTTCTCATTTCTGTGTTGAAATATCGACAACAGATTTTAACATCAACCTCTGTTTCACCTTAAAGTAATGCTAAATGTGTTAACTACACATTTGGCATTACTTTATTATTACAAACACATTTTGCATTGTGTTTGTAATAAACAATTTGTAACTGTATTAAAAATCTACTTAATATATTTACATTTAAAATGAGGAGGAGACCAACAACAGGTAATAAAATTGTGCCATCTTGTGGCCATAAGAAAAAATGCGAGCTGAGTTCAGACTGCACAGTTGTACCCACTGCTTTACTGCTTTAAATAAAGTCTCACCAGTTTTTTATTTAATATTTTTTTGTTTGTAGGAAAGGGATGTGTTCGTCATTATAAATCCAAAACTATAGGAGTTTTGCATGGTTTCCCTAACAAAAAAAGGCTTTGAAAGAAGACTGAAAGCAATATTTAGTCTTTTCCCAGCATTAAAAACAGCTATTTGGTAATTTTTTATTTGAAAACACTTGCTGTATTTTCCTGATATCAGCCCTGTGACAAACTGGCGACTTGTCCAGTTCGCTGGAGATAGACACCAGCACACCTCCTGACTCCACTAGAGACAAGGGTGTTAGAAAATGGATGGATGGATTCTGATATCAAGTAGAGTTGCAGCCAGGGACCGCACAAAGTCAGGACACGGGCCACAGACGGCCCCCAAGCCACACTTTGAGTCACAGCATTCTTGTGTTAATTTGTCACCTGCAGGCAGAACAAAAATAGAGCAGCAATGATTTAATATATTTCACACCCACGGGACATTTGACTCATTCGTCAAAAGTCAAATGTCAAATGTATATTTAGATGTCAAATATACATCTAAATATACATATATTTAGATCTAAATATACATATATTTAGATGTATATTTGCATCAAAATACAAATACATGCATGTATATTTGCATCTATTTGCATGTAGATGCAACTATAAATCTACTGTCAGCTGTTGTAGAGGTTTGATCATTTAATAATGGTTCAATCAACAACAAATCTTTATTAGATTAGAAGAATAAGATTTGAAGTTTCAATGCAAACACAATGAGAAACCTTAAAGTACACCATGTAAGGTCCAAACTGCATTGAAAAGTTCAGTATTATTCACAAAGACGAGTCAATTCTGATCAATATCAAATGGTAAAAAAAATCTAAACTTCATTCTGACTGATCTATGTCTGAAACTGTGTGAGTGCAAAGAGAAAGCAGAGAGATGTCAGTCTGTCACATTGAGACATCTGGATACTGTATGCGTGATTGAAAATCACATTGTTATTTTAAATGGAATTTACGTTTCGTTCATCTGGTTAACACATACTTTCGCTTTAAAGGGAACACTACACACCTTGTTCAAATATGTTCAACCAGGAAGCAAAGTTCAGGTGAATCAGGTGGGGCTGTCTGTCACCTGATGGTAAGAGACAGTCTTTGAAACATGGCGGCAAATGGAGCATGTCTCTGTTATTTTGGTATTAAATGTTTTTCCTTAACTCTGATTGGCAGGAGTCTGTCTACATGAAATCAGATGTGGTGGCTCTAAAGTCTGAACATATAGTTTGAGAATCAACTATAAAGCAAAAACTATTAAATCACAACAAAAGTCAGCAACAACTTGGTAGTATAAGTGCATTTATTTTAAAACAAATAGTGCATTCAATCAGCCTTAGATTGATTTGAGTAACTAGTGGAGGATACTGTACTGCTTAAAAACAGAGTTGGGAAGTAACTAGTTACATTTACTCAGTTACATCAACTTGAGTAAGTTTTTTTAAATTTTAAGAGTATTTTTATTATGCTTTTATTTGACTTTATTATGATGTATTGCTGCTTTTACTTGAGTAAAATTTCTGGATTAAAAAACTAAAATGTTTTAACAAAAAAATCACCAGACACAGACACAGACCTGCAGTTTTTGTTAAAGTTTTATAAACTTTATATTGAAAGAAACTGATTTGGAAACATTTTCTTTTGCCTGATTTTATTATTTTTTGTTACTTACATGAATTATTGTAATATTTGTCCTTAAAATAACAAATTTCCACCTGACTTTATATTTCCGTCTGTCACATGATGTATTTTTTATACAGTAATTAAATGATTGATGACTTGATCAGTTACTTAGTACTTGAGTAAACATTTTACCAAACACTTTCGTAGTCTTGAGTAATTTCTACTACTTTTTACTTTTACTTGAGTACAATTTTTGGGTACTCTACCCACCTCTGGTTGAGAAATAAGATTGATTGTAATGAACTTATCTTACCTTCTGTTGTTAGCTGACTTGGTTTTTTTTATTTTTTTGTCTGAGGTCTGCCTTGTTTGTGTGACTCTAAAAGTCTCCATCTGCATCTGCATTCAAGATATATATATAGCTTTGCATTGCCTCTGCAGGATTAATTGAAGAGATTCACGTCAGCACGTAGTTACCAACAACTGGTTGAACTCGCTGCACAGCTTTGAAGTTTTGAGATTTGAACCAAATAAAACAAACAGCAGCAACATTTTTTGCTCTCACGACACTGAAAAACTCATGTTTGAGTTTCTCCCATGACTGTAGAAAAATACAACCGAAAGCATAACTTTTTTAAAAATGTTCCTCTCATCTCTCCGATAAGTTAAGCTTATCTGATGAATTTCAAAGTTTTTAGTTTTAACAGGATGTTGTGTATTTTTGACTTTCTTCATCACAAATTTGCATGCATGTACCAATTTTTTAAAATTTGAACTAATTATTATTTTATGATACAAATCTTTAAAGTAGCTACCCAGCGTAGCAGAAATAGTTTTTTGCTTAAGTAAAAAACTAACATGCTCTAAGATTTATCTCTTATCACATTTTTTCTTATTTCCCATCTCTTATTTTTCCTCTCAGCAGTTATATTAGTTTAAACTAAAACAAATAAAATATTGTATTTTAATTCTTGTAAACATAGATTGAAACTGCAATAACAGATTCCTTATTCTTTATGGCACAAACAAAGTATTTCTACCTGGTTGTGTGTTTTGCCGCCAGAGCTGTAAAGTCTGACACTGTCAGGTTGTCACGGCACCCAGGTGACAAGGCCGCTTGGATGGTTCAGCCTGTTTACTTCATGATGAACCTACTTTCTTTTTTAAAGAAACAAAAGACTAAATGCCTTTCCAATGAGTCGGCATATTAATTAGAGGACGTTCTGAACCAAAAGTTGAACTTAAAGGGAAACAGGTTTATGATTTCAAGGTTTCCCCCAGAAAACTTGCTAAGCCTGGTGGTTGGGTGCCAGGGCAGCCATCCATCCAGCGCCCCGTCGTGTTTTTGAGTTAAAAAATATTTAAAGTTGACATGAAATTTGAAAATATCACTTGATAATTATGATTTATTGAAAATTTGGAAGAATAAAACTTGAGCAACAACTATAAAGTATTAAAAAATGCAAACATTTTAAAAAGACTTAAATAAATAAGAAATGCTAAGTCTGGTGGGGGCACAAGTAAAGCCTGGTGGCCCGCCAGGCTTATAATACACAGGGGAAAACCCTGGATTTGAATCTGGAAGTTTATATGTCACACTTTAATACAGCAATATAAATCTATTTCATGTACACTTTCTGCTGCCTTTGCACCTGTTATTCTTATGTAAACTTTTCATTGTGAGAAAATCGAAACTTTTAAAATGCTTTCCCATGTGAAAAGTTTAAAATCTTTATTTCTGCTATGTTGGTGCAGATTTGTTCATTAATATTTAGTAGCATGACGACTGTTTCACTCAGGCACACCTTTGTTTCTGTTTATAGAGACAAGAACTGGGGAGTGGTTTAAAGAAATGTTCCAGCTGTGTGTCACGTTATCACCACCCTGCTTCCACTAACATTACCAAAACTAACAAAGCAACCTCAAATTGAAGAATTATCTGCTAAATATAAGATCATCAACATCAGAAGGACTTATAATTTTTGACTTAATCACTGAAAATTATATTGATGTTATGTTTCCAACAGAAACATGGCTGGATGAAAACAATGAAGCACCTGCACTAATTGAATCAGTGCCTCCTAATTACAGGTTTTCAAGTGAGAATTGAAAACAAAAGAGAGGGAAGGAGTTGCTACAATATCACATGATTCATTAAACTGTAAACAAATTTTCTGGGAAAATTTGGATCTTTTGAATATTTGGAATTTGAGGCAAAAGGCAATTACTGAGCTGACATTAACTTTATGTGGCAATTTTTTAATGACTTCAAAATGCATTGATTATAACTGTTTAATAACTGTGAGAGACTTAAACACCCATGTTGATGAATCCCAAAACATAGTGATCAGAAAACTGTGTGATGATTCAACATGGTAAACAGACAATCAAATATACTGTGGACTTCATTAAGCAAAGGTGTAAATATTTCCAAGTTCTCTGTAATTCATGTCACCCTGTCTGATCATTTCTCTGTTATCTGTGAAAGGAGACTCTGTTAACTCACTTAGCAAAACAAATAGTACAAACCGTTCATTTACAGACAACACAGCTGAAACCTTTAACTAAATGTACTTTCGACCTCACCTAAAGCAAAGATCGTGTCTGGTAAGAAGGAATTTCTGCGTAAAAATGCCCCAGTAGAAAGAAGTGAAAGAAGCCTCTAACAAATAGCTGAATGCAAATTGAATAAAATTTGATGTTGACCCTGCAAAGCTACTGTCCAACATTAAAACACCCAAGGGAAATATTCTCACGGAAATCATAAACAAGAACATCAACAATGCTTGTGCTTTGTTTGGCACAGTTGACAGGTTGACAAATCCTCCAGTGACTGTAGCAACAGATTGTCACTCAACAAGGACCTGCAATGAATGTGCCAACTTTTTAAAAGAGAAAATAATAAAAAAAGAAAAACAATAGAGGGTTAATCTGCACATCAACACCTTTTGATATTGTTGACTACAATGTATGGTTCACTACTAAACTGATTTGAACTATACCTTGACTGACGTTTTGGTGCCAACAGAGAATTTCTCACCAGAACAGGGAGAATCATATGTGGGGTACCACAAGGTTCAGTCCTGGGACTCCTCACTCCTAATATCTACACTATTCTGCTAACTCAAGTTTTAACAGGAAAAGCAATTAACTACCAGAACCACCCTGTCACGATGTCACCAGGTGTTGCCAGGTAACTGTCAGAAACTCTTGAACCATAATATATAACACAGAATACAACACACGTCCTCAGACATTACAGAGAAACAGACAAGTCTAATTAACTTGAACTTGACCTTGCAGATGTATTGTGATGATATATGTATGTGATTTCAGTACCACAAACCAGAAAAACGAGAATATTGGACTTGTGCCAGCTGTTGCAGTACAAAGCCTTGTTGCCGCCCAGTTCTGTCACTCGAGATGTTTCCAAACCAGAGAGGCAACTAGACAAGGTAGGTCTGTTTATTGCCAATAAGAACAATACTATCTAAACTTTTGGTTGAGCAAAAAGGAGATAAATTGCTATCAGTAATGTTTTACTTTATATAAATCTGTGGGTAAGAAAAAACATTGTTTTGACTGGAAATTTTGATGCACATCTTGATCTATATGTTTTCAAATGTTGTAATAGTTTATTCTTACATTTTTAAACCAGGTTTGACATTTGAAAAATGGCAGGCCAAGTCATACTGCCGGTCCTGCTGCTGTCAGCTATCGGTAAGTAACTACTTCTATTGAATGAAAGGAAGAAAAAAAAACATTTATTTGGACTATTGAACTTAAATTAGACTTAATTTTTCAGTTTTATGGTTACTCTGAATTTTGGATGTGACATTTTCTTTGTTTTTTAAAAGAATAATAATTATAATAATAGTGGTTTGTTTATATTAACTTCTGGATAAATTGTTGCCACTTCTTTCTTAGGATTTTTTTTGGATTTAACTTCTTCCAGTTTCTTTTTAAAGTCTATTTGGCTGTGAACACAACAGTTTGACCTCAATCATGTGAAATAAATCTAGATTTTGCTATAATTGGTCTTTTTTTATTTTTTGGGATTTGGTCAAACTCAAATCAATGCATCTATGTTAATTTATCCAGAGATGTGAAACACAAAACCTCTGAGCATAAATACCAGCATTGCAGTGTTTGGATATTGTTATTACTTTTACATTTAAGGAGTAAACATAAAAATATACATTTGAACTATTATCGTCTCAGCAGCAATAAATATATCATTTTCGTTCTGTTAGAGCATTTTCCTCACTAAGACTAATTATGTATGTTTTTAGAAAGACCACAAAATTCCCCCAAAAAGTTGCTTGATGTTATGTCTACATATACAGCAGAAAAAAAGTAAGGAAAATACATAATAAAAATCTACTAAATACAGTAGAGAACAACAAGGAGCAAACATGTATTAATGAAAAACATCTAAGGAAGCAATTTTTAGAACAATCATATCCTAATACTCATAAAAAGTGAAACAGTCGAAATAAATCTCTTAGATGTTTTTAAACATTTAAAATAATATAATACATTGTTATTTGTATTATTATGAAAATAAAACACATAGTTAATTGATAAATGTTTGCGTATATTATATTTCAAAAATGTTAGTTACTCCAATGCAAGTAGTCGTCTGAACATTGCCACACAAAGGGAAAAAAAGTCTTATTTATTGATATTAGTTATTTTAATTTTCAAAGCCAGTTTAAGTAAAACTTCATTTGGTATTTTAAAAAGAGGTATTTTAGTGACGTTATGTATCTTAAATTTATGTCCAACTATGTCTGTGTGTTTTTATAGCTGGAGTGGCAGCTCAGAACCAAAGTGAGTTAACAGTCTGTCCGTCTGTCTATCTTTTTTTAAAAAGGCAGGTTTTCTGTTGCCTTAATAACTTTTTTATCATTAATAATGAGTAAATTATTTGTTAAACAGTTATAATGCTGAAAAATTGCTCAAAATTTAAATTTAAATGATACCTTATAAGGTAAGGTGTTGTTAACCAGTCTTGTTATTGACATTCATTATTTTAGGTAAAGTTTAATGATACCTGTGTTTTTACAGCTGGAGGGACAACAACTCAGAACCTGGGTAAGATGAACCTATCCATACTTCACGTATTATACTATATGTACTTCGTGCTATATATATGTTTGTTTTTTTTACATCTTGGCACATGTAAAAGCATTGGTTTTGGTAAAAAGTTATCTTAATTTGGTGTTCACTGATGTCTGTGTATTATAGCTGGGACAACAACTCAGAATTTGGGTAAGATGAAAGTTAATATTTATATCTCCGTGTGTATGCTCTTTTAATCGTCTCATAACACTATGGATTTTAACAGAAGGCAAAAAATTGTTTAAACACAACATGTTGCCCATATAACCTCTGACTTTACCTCCAGATTACTTTTTTTTTCTTCTTTTCTTTTAAATCATTTCATTGATGAATAAGTATGTCTGTATATTACATTAGAAACATCTGAGTCAGTAATGGCACACAAATGAATAACTAATGTCTAATTTATTGACATTAGTTAATTTTAATTTAATGATTATTTTTATTTCTGTGTTTTTATAGCTGGAGTGACAACTCAGAGTCAAGGTAAGCTACAGGTCTACACTCATCTACCAATCTATACATCTATATATCTGCTCAAAGGATTGTTTAAAGACTACAATATATTATATTAATGCTTTCAAGTTTAAAATATAAAGTGGTCAAATAACCTCTGACTTAATCTTTAAATATTATTATACTTGTTATTGTTATTATTAATTAATTCATTCATTGTTAGAAGACACCTGTGTATTACATTAGATTGATAAATATTGTTTATTTATTGCTTTTATTAATATACAAAGGTATACTTGTATATTAGAATGTAATTCCTACAGTCTACTTATATTTTAACAGAAAAGATTGTTTATACCAATGTTTTAATAAGGTGATAAAATAACCGCTGAATTTACATCTGAATATTATTTTCTTATTCTTACTTACAATTAATTCCTTAATTGTTAAAAATGATACCTGTATATTAGACTGTAAAACACAAAGGCTAAGTCACTTCACTGAAAGTAATGGTTTCAACCTTGTCACACAAAAAACTCAGGTGTTTTGATTGACATAATTTATCTTAATTTAATGTTCAAGTTGTCTTAATTATACTTCAATGATGTCTGTTTGTTCTTATAGTTGAAGTAACCATTCAGAATCAAGGTAAGCTGAAGGTTTAGACCAACACTTTGCCTCTAGATATTATTGTTTTTTCTTTATTGCTTTTATTAATTAATTAATGGATACATAAATACACTTGTATATTACAATGGACAATGAACATTATTTAAGCATTGCCTCACAAAACTATGGATTTTTTTTATTTACAATAATTATTAAATTAATTGATTTCTGTGTGTTTTCACAGCTTGGGCGACAGCTCTGGGTGAGTTAGATTCACCTTTCTGTCTATTTGTTCTGTAGGAATCTTTTAATTAGGTAAACCTGCATAGTTATTGCAATGAGAGTAATACATTAAACTTTGTCACAAAAACCAGTCTTTTTTACTGATATTAGTGTCTTAATTTAATGTCCAATGGTATTTGTGTGTTTTTACAGCTGGAGAGGCAACTCAGCCTTAACAGTTTAGACTCATTTATCTGTCTACTAATTGTTTAAAAACACTGTGCAAATTGTTTAACAGAAGATTATTTAAACATAAAGTTATTACTATAATGTTTTCATTTCTAAAACACAAAGTAACCAAATAACATCTGACTTTACCTCTAGATTTAGTTTTTTCCCCTTTGCTTTCTTTATGTAATTAATTGATATACAAGTATACCTGTACTTCACAATAGAAACATGTGAGTCATTATAGTGAATGTAATGTTTTAAACCACACCAAAAACACAGGCCTTTTTTTTATTGACAATCATCTAAATTTTGTGTGTTTTTATAGCTGGAGAGACAACTCAGAACCAAGGTCATTTAGACCGACACTCTGACTTTTCCTCTGGATATTGTCTTTTTTCTTTATTGCTTTGATACATAAGTATAGTTATAGACTACAGTGGAAAAATTTTAGTGATTCCAATGAAAGTAATGATTTAAACATTGCCACATAAAAAAAACTATTTATTGATACTAATTATGTAAATTTTTATGTTCATTCATATCTGTGTTTTCACAGCTGGCATGACAACCCAGAATCTGAGTGAGTTGGATTTGTCTTTCTAAAGTTGAGGGTAGGCTACCAAGACAGCAGGAGGATGAGTCTGACTGATATATAATGTTTCCTTTCATCTTTCATAGTTGTGTTGTTTAAATTTAACCTTTTTCTCTGCATTTATTATGCTTGGGCATAACATTTGGGAATTAGATTTTGTGTTGATGTTCAGTTTAACCATCTTATTATTATTTTTTTTTTCTCTGCAAAGAAGTTGGAAAATTTATTGCAGGCCTTGGTAGAGTGGAGTTCACATGGTACAGTCAGGATTGTTATTATCTCAATTAATTTAATCAGGTGCTCTCTCTTGTACTTTGCAGGACCCCTCTACCCACTTGAAGGAACAATAAGCTCTCGATCAGACGATGGAAGCTCACCTAGAATTTCACTCCTACGAACCTTCAAATTTTTTGGGCAGTCTTACTCTCAGATTTATGTATGTTACAAGATTGCATGTACTTTCATTCACTGTTCATTTTATTTTAATCCTCAAGACAAAATGTAAACATTTACAAAAAGTATAAATAGTGATACCTAACTTATAGCTCTTTTCCTCAGGTGAACCACAACGGACATCTGACCTTTGATTATCCATGGTCAAGTTTTTCTCCTCAACGTTTTCCAATGTATGGAAGCACAGACGTCATTGCTCCGTTCTGGACTGATTTAGACAACAGAGGCAATGGTGAAATCTACTATGTTCAGTACACCAACGGCTCTCTTCTCCAACAAGTTACACAAGACATCAATGCGTACTTCCCAGATCTTAACTTTCAGGCCAACTGGGTCTTTATAGCAACATGGCATGAAGTTGCCTATTTTCCAACAACTGGAACAGTAAGTGATCTATATTTAACTTCTGAAATGTATTAGATGTACAAATACAAAAAGATAGCCTTTGGTTAATCTGCAAATTAATTCTCAATAAATACATGTATTTTTCCCAGCAAACAACCTTTCAGGCAGTCTTGACTACTGATGGCCATTATTCATTTGTGCTGATGAATTATGGATCAATAGACTCCACATCAAGATCTGTACAGGTTAGACATTCAGAATAATACATAGCATAAATATATGTTTTGTTTTCCTTCTTTTGGTCCCAACAAATGTGCAATTTCTCTGAAACATAAAAAAAAAATTACTTAAGCATATGTATTTTGCAGGCTGGATATGATACAATCAATTCCACTCACCACTTCACCATCCCTGGATCATTCTCTAGTAACGCCACTGGACCTAATTCAGCCTTTAGTCTCAACAGCAACGTCAACGTACCCGGTCGCTGGGCATTTCGAGTAGATCATGGTTCAAGAGGCTGCACTTTTAATGGTAGGCACACAAATTCACCAAGAGTACTGCTTCATAACAATAAGCACATGTATCATGGAAATAAGGGAAAACTCCAATCCGTGCCTCTTGGTAGAACAACATTGCTATTAAAATAAGAGTACTGAACCCTAAACAGTTCTTTAGTTAGTTTAATTCTTCCTCTATAAATACAGATGTCAAACTTCAGGCCTCGAGGGCTGGTGTCCTGCAACTTTTAGATGTGTCTTGACACAATTCAATCAAATAATTAGATAATTAGCAGGACTCTGGAGAACTTTTGGCACCTATGTTTTAGGTCATTCTAACTGTGATGTCAGAAACACCACAAACTAATTCACCATTAAAGCAGCCTTGAAATGACTCTTGTTCTTTCCTTGTTTAAAGGTCAGCCTGTTCAACTTGGCGACTCTTTCTGGAGTGACAGCACCTGTGCACAGAAGTGCACCTGCACCAGAGCAGGGCTGCAATGCTCCAGCAATCCCTGCTCCTTCTCCCAAATCTGTCGGCCAGCTGCCTTTCAGTACTCCTGCCAGACAGTGCAAAGACGAACCTGCACCGTCAGTGGAGATCCACATTACTACACCTTTGACAACGCAGTGTTTCACTTTCAAGGCACATGCACTTACATTCTGTCAGAGCAGTGTCAGAATGGACTGCCCTATTACAGAGTGGAGGGGAAGAACGGGCATCAGGGGAGCAGTCATGTTTCATGGACACAACTGGTCAAAGTCTTTGTTCATGATGAAACTATTGAGCTTGTTAAAAGAGATCAGAGTCAGGCCAAGGTAACAGGACCCTTTCATGTTCTGTAATATAGACCCTGCATTTTGTGTTTTGTCTATATTTGTAACTATTTTTGTTGTCATGCCTACAGGTCAATGGAAGCTTTGTGACAGTTCCGTTTTCCCTCAGAAACGGTTCTATCCAGGTTTATCAGTCAGGTTTCTCTGTGATTGTCAGCACTGACTTTGGTCTGATGGTGTCTTATGACAGAAGTTTATATGTCCGGATCAGTTTGCCCTACACTTACCAAAATAGCACATGTGGGTTCTGTGGAAACTTCAACAATCGCCCTGAAGATGACTTTAGAACCCCTCA
>NW_006800494.1:254947-256876 GCF_000485575.1 Poecilia formosa | reverse complement strand
CTGCAGACTGTCTGGCCTCACTTTGTCCGTGTCACTGCACCAGGTGTCTATAGTGGTTTATTAGGTGGACTTTGTGGAAACTACAATGCTGACCAGCATGATGATTTCCGTACACCCAATGGCACTCTGGTCAGTGACTCCCAGGTGTTTGGGGACAGTTGGCGAGATGGCTCCCTGGCAGATCACTGCGTGGAAAACAGACCTCGTAACGCTGCAACCAATTTCAGTTCCACTGAGTACTGTGGAGTTCTTACTTCACACACTGGACCATTTACATCATGCTGGGCTGCAGTGAACCCATGGCAGCAGGTAGATGCATGTATAGAAATCCTCCAACGCTCCGATGATCCAGCATCAACACTATGTGAGGTCCTACGAGATTATGCACTGATGTGTCAACATAACAGTGTATCCCTGGGACAGTGGAGAAATGCAACTGGCTGTGGTAAGTTCTAGAACCACATTTGATAGAGATGTGTTTGAAATTAACATATTCATCACTTTTTACTTCTTTCACTTTGTGCCTCCCCCCACCCCAACAGAACTAACCTGTCCATCAAACAGTCATTATGAACTCTGTGGAAGTTCATGTCCGTCTTCCTGCCCCAGCCTCTCCTTCCCCTTCACCTGTGACACTCAGTGCCAGGAGGGATGCCAGTGTAATGATGGGTTTGTCCTCAATGGTAACCAGTGTGTGCCTCCAACATCCTGTGGATGCTTTCATGATGGACGCTATCGGCAAGCTGGTGAACAGTTCTGGGATGGGGAAGAATGTCAGAGCTTTTGCACCTGTAATGGTGTAACTGGTATAGCCCAGTGTTCCCCAAATGCATGTGGACCTCAAGAGTCCTGCCATGTTGTAGGGGGTGAGTTTGGCTGCCATCCCAACCCACATGGCACCTGCTCTGCCTCTGGAGACCCTCACTACCTGACCTTTGATGGCAAGGCCTACGACTTCCAGGGAACCTGCCGCTATGTTCTGGCAACAGTTTGCAATGACACTGTGGACCTTCACCAGTTTTCTGTGAAAGCAAAGAATGAACCGTGGTTTGGACTGCCAGTTTCTATCACGGCTGAAGTTTTTGTAGATATCTTGGGCTATGAAGTGCGCATGTCAAGAGGCAACTGGGGTACTGTGGAGGTAAGTCAGGCTGTCTCTGATGGAAGATATTTAAAGATAGTTAAAGTAGATTGGAAATTAGTTTTGCAAAGTACTTTTCAAAGTCAAAAACATTTTTTCTTAGTACATTATAATAGTTCTGTATTATGCACATCAGTAATAATCCAGAAATATCAGTTGTGTGTCTGCCATAACATTTTTTTCTTATCAGGTGAATGGAATCACAAGAAACCTGCCCATTGTCTTCAATGGAAGCCTGTCAATTTTTGGAAGTGGATCTCAAACATTTGTCAACGCAGAGTTTGGACTGAGCGTCATGTACGATGGAAGTAGCACAGTGTCCATTTCTGTACCCCCAAGCTACAGGTAACCTATGTACTCTTCACTACAGCTTTAATTTAAGTTTCATTTTCTTCAATCCTATAGTTATTGAATTAATACCTTTTTAGGAATGTAAAAAGAGTAAATCATCATTGTCTGTTTCATTGTCATTTAAGTGTTCAACATTTTGATTCAGTCTTTCTTATCTTCATCAGAGGAAACATGTGTGGACTTTGTGGAAACTTCAATGGAAATCCAAATGATGACTTCCACACCCCAAATGGAGCATCGTCCAACTCAGCAGATGCTTTTGGAGCAGCTTGGAAGGTTCCTGGGAACTACACTTGCAGTGAGGGCTGTGGCTCTTCATGTCCACAATGCAATAATGATCGATCTGCCAGGGCTCAGTGTGAGGTGATTCAGGCAGCTGACGGCCCCTTCAGCTTCTGCCACGAGGAGGTGGATCCAGCACCGTATTTCAGTGACTG
>NW_006800494.1:243326-254830 GCF_000485575.1 Poecilia formosa | reverse complement strand
TAAAGTATTCAATAAAACAGGCATCTTCCTCAAAAGTCTCTCAAAATATGCCATCTCCTATGTTTGAACTTGTTTTGAACAACTTGTCGCCCTTTTTTTCCTCAGGAATTGAGTGCCCAGCCAACAGCCATTATGAGCTGTGTGGAACAGACTGTGGCAACACCTGTGCCAGCAGCATCGATGCTGCCTGTGACCATGTTTGCTCTGAGGGATGTTTCTGTGATGAAGGTTTTTCCAGGAGTGGATCAAGCTGTGTCCCTGTGGAGAGCTGTGGTTGCCAATATGATGGCTTCTATTTCAACGTAGGTCATTTCAGTTCACTTTATTCTTGATAAACTAGCTGAAAATCAGCACGTAAGACCTAAAGTAATACTTGCTGAATGGGTTTGAAAAACTAAACATCATTGAGGTGTTGCATTTCAAGGCAACTAATCAAACATAATGCCTCCTTGTTTGACATCACAGCAAAATCAATAAGACATTATTTCAAAAAGGTTGATTAGCAGCCATTCACAAATCTCTTTGGGTAAAATTTCTTGGTATCTGAAAGTGTCATTTTCATCTGTTCTGACAATTACAAGCAAGGATGGTTCTGTCTCACAAAGACAAAAGAAGAGGCTGGCTGACACTGGGCTTAAAGGCACATAGATAAGAAGCAGCCATTAGTCCAAAATTAGCCAAAAGGACAGAATATTTTTCAAATGCAAACCAAAAAAATACAACAAATGAGAATAAACAGGTATCTTTCACCAAATAAAATTGTCTCGTGTGAAATTAACTTATATATTCAGACATCAGCCAGAAGGTTTTTATGCTGATTCTAGCTCTCTACCAATCTGCAAATTGATTTATGAATGTATGTTTGTAAGTGAGTGTGATTGGGTGGCAATAGTGTGAAATTCTTTGAGTGCTCCCTATGACTACAAAAGCACTAAAATTCTGTCCATGTCTTATTACCTTTTTAAGATTTTATGAATCTGGTAATATTAGCATTAGCACATTTATTTTAATTACCATATAATTATTTGGGTGGTACGTGCTTTCAAGTCAAAACTCAAGTATGAGGATAGGCTATATACATCATCTCAGACTTTTGTTTGACACTCACTTTGAAAACTTTTCCATTAAGTGGGAACTTGACAAGGGTGAATAATGAATCAGGTTCTGCATGATGCAGTTTTACAACTATGATTTCAGTCAGAGAAGCATTGCAATGGTGCATTCCTTCTTACCTCAAGGCTCATATATTCTTAATGTTGTCACACAACCTAGTATTTTCACTTGTTTCTCATCTTGCAGGCCGGTGAGTCCTTTTGGACAGACGATTGCTCCCAACGATGTGAATGTCGTGCACCCAATGTCCTGATCTGCAGTCCCTCATCATGCACTCCTGCACAAAAGTGCACCATCAGAGATGGCCATCTGGGCTGTTATGACGCCATGTCTACCTGTACAGTATGGGGTGACCCACATTACGTCACCTTTGATGGAGCCTTGGCTCATTTTCAGGGATCATGCTCTTACATCATCACTGAAAGTTTGAGACACAGCAGCAATGAAACTCAGTACAAAGTCGTGGCCACCAACAAGCACAGAGGAAACAACCTTGTGTCTTTCGTGTCAACAGTTGATATATACCTCTCAAATCCTCCAGAGAGTGTTCATGTCAGGCTCGGATCTAACAAGAGAGTCAAAGTAAACTTTATTTTAAGTTCAGAATAAAAAACATTTTTGTTTTAAAATCTTTGGTCTTATTCTCTGAACTCTCATCATAACAGGTAAATGGAGCTGAGGTTTCTCTTCCCACCACGGCAGGGACATTTGGTCATGTGATGAGGCAGGGAAGTTACATAGTGTTTGATGCTGTCGATGTTGTAGTCCAGTTTGATGGCTCCAGTACTTTACTGGTCAGGATGGGCCGCAACTATCAGAACAGAGTCAGTGGAATGTGTGGGAACTTCAATGGTGATCCCACTGATGACAAAGTTTTGCCCAACGGTACTTTGGCGGAAAACGACAACCAGTTTGGCCACAGCTGGAGATCAGAGACAAGCCAAGCAGGGTGAGCTCATGCTCCACTTATTTGCCTTTACCTGATAAAATGTCAACAATTGCAAACGTTTGTGCATATGTCTGCTGTCTCTAAAATATTTTAAATGTCTAACGACTTTTCTAGATGTGGATCCACTGATGAGAGAAGTGGTGACGGACTAAGTGACTGCCGCTTCATAGAAGAATACACAGAACTCTGCAGAGTCATCACCAACACCAGTGGCCCATTCAGTTCTTGTCATCTGCATTCTGACCCCCAACCATTTTTCACTTCCTGTGTTTACGATCTCTGTCTCTATACGCCAGCCAATGGCATGCTATGTTCAGCCGTCTCTGCTTATGAGAAAACTTGCACCAATTTGGGCCTAAGCATTCCTGACTGGCGTTCTCCTTTGCATTGTGGTATGTTTGTTTGGCTCAATAAATTATCACAACAATGAGTTATTGATTGCTTTTATGCAATGTTTGTTTTAAAACTTTCTTGGCCTTTTCTGATATATTTGACTCAGCTGAGACGGACCCCTGTGAACAGCTGGACTGCGCAGAGCATGAGTGGTGTGGTAAGAAAAATGGTGTGTATGGCTGCTTCTGTGACGAGCACCATCATCGACCCAACAATGAGAGCTACGGTAAGTGCAACACCTTTTAAACCTTCTGTTTTTCATATGAAGAACTGTAATGATAGTCATGTTGCAAACATGATTTGTTCACCGGTGCTTTACTGTCGATGTTCAAGTTTGAAGCATAATCTTTGCTTTTCTGCATCAGTTTGTGTAGTTGGTCTCTAAACTTCAATATGTTTCTCCCTCTGGTGAGCAGACTCAAACATCGAATGCACCAGCAGTTCTGGTACCATGTCAGTATCTCGCTGCCAGCTGTTTGAAGCGGGCTTCCACTCCAGTGCTCTCCATCTCCAAGACAGCTCCTGCAACGGGACTCTTCAGGACGGACGACTCGTCTTCCACTTTGACAATGATGACCATCTGTGTGGGACAGCTCTTAGGGTAAAGTTAATGAACTGGAACATCTTCTTTAAAGCTTCTAATATGTTACTTAACTTGATTGATGTTATTCTGTCATTTCACTGTTTAGAGCAATGGAACTCACTTCATGTATGAGAACACTATTCAGGGGAATGTGGATCCTCATGGAGGTTTGATCAGCCGTCAGAGGAATCTTCATCTGCGTTTCTGCTGTGTTTACCCTCTGGCTCAAGCTCTCTCAATGGCTGTGGGCATCAACCCTGTGGAGAGGTGATGATACCAATTTCTCCCTGTGGTTCCTTTGACCATTATGTCTATAACCAGTTATTGGTTGTGTTTTCTTTACAATGGAATCCTATAAGCAAATTGGGTGACTTTGTGAGATTATCAGATGAATTTAACTGGTCGGTCACATAAATTTTTATTTTGCAGCGTTCTGAGGAAGAAGCTTCCTGTTGGCACTGGATCGTATCGTGTGAGGTTGATCCCCTATGAGGATGAAGGCTTCCACTTCCCCTTCAGCACGAACGGAAACATAGAACTGGAAGTTGATCAGATGTTTTACGTGGAGGTGCGAACAGAAGGGGTGGATCAGCGCCAATTTGCCACAGTTCTGGACTCTTGCTGGGCCACACCAGTCAACCAAGCAAGCTACCCTGTCCGCTGGGATCTCATTACTTCGCAGTAAATGAGACCATCTTGTCATTCTTTATCATTTATTTCAGTGTCTTCTTGCTGTCAGTCTAACTGATGCGTCTGCTTCTGCTTCACAGGTGTCCTAATCCAGAAGATGGAACCGTGGAGGTGATTCAGAACGGTGTCTCCACTGTGTCTCGTTTCTCCTTCAGGATGTTCACTTTCACCAACCACACACAGATTTACTTGCACTGCAGTGTCCACTTGTGTCTGTTGAGCAGCAACAACTGCAGAGCTGTAAGTTTCATTGTGTTCTTATAGCAATATTAAGTTGCACACATTTAATGTTGCTGTTTTCCTTTTTTTTTTTTCCCCAGCATTGCTACCCGGGTCACCACACTCTATTCAAGAGGGACGTATCTTACCATGACTCTGCAGCTCTGTCAATTGGACCACTGGTGCTTGTGGGACAACCAAACACTGGTAAAGTTCTATCACATCTTTATTATTTTGTAATTACAAAGATTACCGTATTTTCCGCACTATAAGGCTCACCTAAAAACCTTCAATTTCTTCAAAAGCCGACAGTGCACCTTATAATCCGGTGCGCCTTATATAAGGACCAATATTGAGCCACAACAGGTCTAGGAACTACAGTAAGCAGCCGCAACTTCATTTTCGCCCGTAGAAGATAAGCGCGCGGTGCATGCTGGGATAGTTGTCAGAACGCTGGTTTGCAATCTATTAATAAAGTTTGACTGACATATCTATCTACCGACCGTCTATAATCAGGTCGTCTGCAGGTCATTTAGCACCACGTTCTCCACGAACATGCTATGCGCGAACGGAAAAGGGTGACCATCATCCGGCCACGCCCCGGCTCAGTCGCGGAAGGCTCTCCTCGCTGACCAGAGTCGGACTGTTTTGTTGATATTCCCTTTTAGTGCAGCTCTATCTAGTGGATGCATAACGTAACTCCAGCCTCTACTGTAGTGTCTACTCTATGCGCCTTATATATGAAAAAGTTTTAAAATAGGCCATTCATTGAAGGTGCGCCTTATAATCCAGTGCGCCTTATAGTGCGGAAAATATGGTATATTCCAATTAATTGACAAAATCTATGCATCTCTGTTTTTTCATAGGTGGACTAATCCAAAGAAACGGTGTTAATCCAAGGATATTGAAGTCAGATGGTACAGGCCATCTGGCATCAATTGTTACTCTGATTGTCAGTTTGCTGATGACCAGAATTCTGGTCAATTGATATCAAAGAATAATCAGACTTTAATCCAATAAATTTTGTTACTTATGATTCATGTTAGTAAGAGGTGTTTTCTGGGTTTTGGTTTGTACTCATAATTAGGCAAGAAATAGAAGTAATTTTGCTTTTCTAACATCTGGTGTTCCGTTGTGTTTATGACGTTTATGGGATTAATACAATGTTCAGTTATTTTGTGGGATTTTTAAAAATCATTTGTTTTTGGTAATATCACAGGATATGAAATATTAACTCTGTTGGATATAAGGTTACATATATGTATATAAAGTTAATATTTGAAGGAATGATCTTGAAGTGTCAAACTGAATTAAATTAAGTATAATTTTGTCATAAATTTTTGTTTTATGTGGTGGGAGAGGTGGTGTTATGAAAGGGATTAATAAAAAAATTCTAATGAATTTTATTGTGTAGTTTTTATGTTTTTTTTCCTGATCATAAAAGCCTTAATTTGTCCATTTAATGTATCTGTATTATATTTTCCTCAGTTTAGGATCTTAACTTTTTTTAATGGTACAGCATTCAACCTCAGCAGTTGTAAAAATGGGTTAGTAAATAATCACTAAAATCCTAATAATAATAATAATAATAATAATCACTAATAATAATATCCTTGGAAAATAAAATTTACTTTGAAGGTCAAGGATCAGGAATCATGACCAGACAAGTAACTATACTTGGACATTCCCTCATAAGTTTTCCACTTGGTGGAATATGAGTAGATCTTAACTGGGGTCTGTCATAACCAGTGATGAAAATTAGCACCTGCTAATGGCCAAATGTGGGTAAAAATACGAAGTGGCGTATTAATTTGAGCAATGCACCCGCTACCATGGCAGGTTGGCAATTTGAACTCAAAAAATGAATTCAGAATGAATTCCTGTCAAAGGGAGGAGTGGTCTACTGGCGTATAAACTAATGCACACATACGGGGCGACCCAAAGGTATCATAATTTAACTAAAAAGTAATAGCAAAAATGTATTTTTATAATTTTTACAGCCCATTGGTTGATTTTATTGATAGATATTGGGCTTATTCAATGAAATCCCTCCGTTCACATTGGCCCGCCCCTGGCTGTTAATGCAGTGGGAGCAGACATGTCCGAAAATGTGCGAGCAATATTGCAATTAGGTGATGTATTGATGAGCCAAGCAGATATTTGAGACTTACACCGCCACATTCTCGCCTAAAAACATTGGAAAAAAATCAAGTTGTTCCACTTAAAGTATTTTTTGTTTGTAGTTAAGGGATGTGTAAGTAATTATAAATAAAAAAAGAGTTTTGCATGTTTTCTCTATTAAAAGACAGACTTTGAGAAAAAACTTTTCTCAGCATTAAAAATTCGGTAACTTTTTTTTAAAAACGCTTGCTGTATTTATCCAATATTTAATAAATAATTCTGATATTAAGTAGAGTTGCAGCCAGGGACTGCACAAAGTCAGGCCACGGGCTGCAAACGGCCCTCCTGCCACACTTTGAATCACAGCATTTTTGTGTTTAATTTTCTCAGATGCACCTGCAGGCAGAATGAAGGTGGAGCAGCAATGATTTAGCATATTTTAAATGCGAAATTGTCAGAGTTGACACCTATTAAACACAGCAAATAACACAGGAAAGACAAGAGAAAGTTAGATTCTTAATACTCGCGAGGAGAACAGACAGAGATGTGCTTTCAGTTACAAATCTCCTACTGCTCTGAAGCACATTTGCCTGTTCCTCTCTTTTTATTGTCTTTAGGATCCCTAATCACAGAGAGCGCTGTAACTCTAAAGGGAGGGGGAAAACACTTCATCACACAGTCACAGCGCCAAGATTATCGCTAACTAACAACACAATTTATCTCGCACTAGCTTATCTAGTTCCTGACCCAGGATCAAACAGGACAAGTTGTGAATCTTCACGGCGATGGTTTTATAGCTATCTAAGAGGTCAAAGCAGGCCGTTCTGTGAAGAGCTGCTGTCACTGCTCTTCTTCAGAGAGGCCTCCTCTGAGGAAGGAAGCAGAGTGGTTAACAATATAGAAACATTTCTAAAAACATATGACTAAAACAAATAAGAGTACATAAACTAACAACATATAAAACAGTATAACAAATAGTTGATAATAATACAATTTACCTAACAGAAATGAAAGCACAGAGATGAGATGTCACTCTGTCACAGCATCTGGGTAAGACTGGTCTAATTACGAATCACATTGGTATTTTAAGTGGGATAGTTTTGGATTTGCATTTTGTTCGTCTGGTTAACACATACTTTCGCATTAAAGGAAACATAACACGCCTTGTTCTAAGTTCCAGGAACAAAAGTTCAGGTGAATCAGCTGGGACTGTCCCTTTCCTGGAGGTTTCTAAATCTTCTTAGAAATCAAACATGGTGCCAAATGGAGCATGTCTCTGTTATTTTGGCATTACTGCAAATGTTTTTCCTTTAGTCTTATTGGCATGGAGTGTGACTAAATCAGATCACATGGTATGTGATTTCTCTAAAGACTGAAAATATAGCTTGAGAATCAATTACAAAACAATATTAAATGAAATTTAAAAAAGTCAGCAAAAACATGGCTCTATAGGTGTATTTAGTCTAAAAAAATGTACTTTTAAGGGTATTTTTTTCTATGCTGTCCTTTTTACTTTTACTTGAGTGATTTTATTATGAAGTATTTCTACTCTTACTTGAGTAAAATTTCTGGATTCTCTACCCACCGAGTGAAAAACAAACATGTTTTAACCAAAAACTCACCAGACACAGACACACATCTACAGTTTTTGTTAAAGTTTCATGCATTTTTTTATTGAAAAACTGATTTGGAAACATTTTGCTTTGCCTGATTTTGTTATTTTTTGTTACTCATATGAATTATTATCTTTTCCCCCTTCTAAAATGCCAACATTTCCACTAAACTTTCTACTTTGGTTCAACTGACTATGTAGTTATCAATTATTAAATGACTGATAATTTGATCAGTTATTCAGTACTTGAGTAGACTTTTTACCAAATACTTTTTTATTCTTACTTGAGAAATTTCTAGGACGGCTACTTTTTACTTTTAAAAATATGTTGAAGTAGTATTACTCTTACTTGAGTACAATTTTTGAATATTCCATTATCTTCTGCTTGAGAACTAGGATAATTTACAATGCATGTGTGATTTAATTAAAAAAGTTTTTAAAAGTGCTTTCAAACTGCAAATAAACTGAATTGAATTCTAGAATGAAAATTTTCCATTTTTTCACAGTTTACCTAAAAGGCTAAAAGATTTCCTTTAGCATCTTTGGTTTTACTGTGTTGTATTTTTCCACCAGTTTGTGTCAGGAGCCTGGATCTATTTAATGATTCTGAACTCTACCTTTATACACCATATGCCAGCAAAGCTGCATTCTGCATCGCAGTGTCACAGGTTACCATTGTGCACTGCACAATTCAAGGAAGTGCAACAACCGGTTAACCCAGAACAACTGCAAACCACATCACTGGCAAAATATATAACTGAAAAGTGGCATTTCTAATAAAAAATATCAAATACTTGCACCAACAAAGCTATTATTACTATTGTTTCAGCTAAGTATAGATTTTGCTATGACTTCTTTTTTTAGTTTACTATACTTAGCATAAGTATAGAATCATAGCAAAATTACTCATGAAACATTGTGTATGACTAAATTTGTCTAAAATACATGTTTAAATGTAAGACTTGCAAAGAAAACAGAGCTGATCCTAACAGTTACAGACGGCAACCTGTCAGTTACTGGTTGCTATGGTAACCACCAACCGTCAAGGGCAACCTAACAAAACTGGTGAAGCCTTAACAGGTCTGCAATTCCCGTTTTCGGTGCAAAAACTGCCCATATTTCAAAAATAAAAGGTATTAGTACCTCCTCTACCTAGCCCGCCTGCTGATCTGCCTAAAAATAGCGCCCCAACCGACAACCGTAGACGGAGGAAAACGTTCTGGACTGTGATTTGAATTGGAGGAGGTGACCAATCCGGATCGTTAAACTGGCCAGACACGAACAATGTGGAGGAAAGATCACAACTCACAGTGACTGTATGGCTGCGTAGGTTATATTAAATTTATTCAGCTTTTTTTTTTTTTTTAAGTATGAAAGTCCCACTGAATAAACATTATATTTTCTGCCCGGGACTCGGCACTGAGCTAGCTGCTAACAACGTTAGCACTCTGGGGACTACCAAGCTCGGGCCTAAAAATAATGTCTTTCTAAGTAACTGTCCAATAAAATATCTGAAAATACAACAAATACGATGCAATCCTTACCTGTTAGAAAGTGGGCGCTGCAAACTCTGGCATTGTTAGTTTCCACACCTCCTGTTTTTAGCTGATTGTTGATCCACTTTTTTCCTCTTTTTTCGGTACGTTTTTTTTTTTTTTTTTTTTTTTAATTAACTCCCTTGTGACCAACTACCTTCGAAACACGAAAATAATGTTTATCTTTCTCTTTATTAGAACGGTTGGAACAACCGTAGAGGACACAGACTTTAGCCATTTTGATGATGGATCAACAGAAATAAATGGGCTACATTTACTTCCGACCCTCCATCTGCATTGGGTGACGTCGGTGCTACGTCATCTGAAACCCAGCAATTTACAGAAGTAAACACAAACATCAGCAGAGTTTGAAAGAGATTCCTTACAGCAAACACAAGCGAGTGTCGCAGCCGACAGAGCAGAGACTTACAACTTCTTATTTCTGTCTTATCAACAACATATAGTTTTTAACGTCAGCCTGTTTCACCTTAAAACGTTTGGCATCGTGTTTGTAATAAACAGTTTGTAACTGTATTACAATCTAAATATATTTACATTTGAAATGAGGACGAGACCAACCAGACGTAATAAAACTGTGCCATCTTGTGGCCATAAGAAAATATGCAATCTGAGTTCAGACTGCACAGCTGAACAGTTTAAGAAGATAGCACAGCGACCAAATTAGTCAGTTTTCATATCCTTGTCTTTTTCCTACTTCAAAACACGTTTATTTTACACCACCCAGGAATAAATTAAAATCAGAATATATTTATAAAACAAAAACATGAAGTCAGATTTTTTGTGTGCTCTTTCTTAGAAGTTGCCAGATATTTGTGGTCTCACTTTCAATTAAGTTAAAATAAAAAATTATTCATAAAAGAAAAAACACTTTATGCTGTGCTTAATGATAATGATATTCATTTTTTAAAAATACAGAATTTCACTGAGTATAACTCTATCATCTATAGCATTTTAATGCAGTGCTACTTTTTCTAATTATTGACAGCTGAATGGCACTAGTAATTTATAGTCTATATTGGGGTTGTCCAAAGTGCGGCCAGGGGGCCATTTTTGGCTCTTGCACTTATTTTTGTGACTCCCAACTGCAGTTTAAGAATGATCCACTGAAGTTGTCCAGTACAGGTGGTTGGTTTGTGTAAAATTATTATCGATATAATTTTCTCAGAAAAGAAAATGTAAAGTATAGTAAGAACTGTTTGTGTTTTTATAACCCAGGTTTTATGATAAGAAACATGTTGATTCAGAGACTTTTACCAAAAGGCAAACTTTGCCGCACCCAAATCAGCTTTTATTGAGTTTATTAAATCGTTTTGAAAGAGAGCGACCCAAATCCTGTTACTGCAACTGAGGATGAATTTGTTCAGTTTAGCCCAAAACAATTTGAAAACTAATTTTCTTTCTTTTGATGCAGCAAAATACTTTTTCTGTTTGGCTCTTCTATGGATAACATCCATTATCTACAAAAACAATTAAATTAAACCACTGTGGTTGCGTGATTTCGGTTTAATTTTTATTTTCTTGGACTGCCAGTCCTTTTGACTGAACTATTTTGGCCCATGTGACAAAAAGTTTGGACACCCCTGGTCTACATCATCCGACTTTCAATAAACCTTATTTAGCGATTCTTTAGAGAGGATTTGTTAAATTTGAGATATGCTACAGTAATCCTGTGAAATCAGTGATTTAGCAGGAAAAAAAAATCATTTTAGTAAATGTTTCAGCAGCATATAAATTGGTGTATTTCGCAAATCTACAATGGGAACTCTTTTATTGTCACACCGTTAACCAATGACTATAAACTTTATAGACAAAAGGTACAAACTGCTTTAAAATGTTCAGTATTTTTCCATTTCTTAAGCAGATATCAGAGCGAATCACAATCAATTGGTCCTGAAATGCATTTAATCTCCTTATTAATCCATGTCTAAGATGTTTCCTAATGAAATAAAATGTGTTTTTGCAGTGTGTGACAGTGAAAATCCAAAGGAGAGAGATGCAGATGATGATGGGTCACTGCCACATTAAAGCACCGCTCCATCTGATGACGCGCACTAGATTGCAAATCTCATTGTTTTCCCAAGAGTTTATGGAATACTTTTTATATTTACTAGCTTCAGCCTTTATTCTTCTAGTTTACACATTATCTCACTTTACAGGAAATGTAACCCACCTCCTTTAAACTGTGTTCAGCTGTAAGTTACATAACCATTAGGTAAATAAAATGGACTGCCTTTTAGCTGCAGGTTTCTAGAGCCTCTTAGAAATATA
>NW_006800494.1:239129-242502 GCF_000485575.1 Poecilia formosa | reverse complement strand
AATTAAACCAACTTAATCAATTAAGTTGGATACACTTAATTGGATTACTTGTTACCAAATGAAGCAATTCAAGTAAGTTGGTTCAATTATTTTATTTTTTTTCAGAGCAGATAATCTGTGAGTTTCTCCTCTATAATCTAACTTATTCTTCCACATCCTGTAACCCAATAGATGGGTTTGAAGATAATTTGCATTTTAAAATCGACTCCATTGCTCACATTAAAGTCAAGACGTCGCCTCGGTGAAGAAATGCTCCATTAGAAAAATTGAAAGAAACTTTTGTCGTAGGCTTGTAAAACTCGTCTCCAAGTTAATTATGAAATCTACAAAGAGGGAAGGTGAATTATTAATTCAACACTAAAACATGAAACAGGAACATTCTTTGTGGAAATCATTTACAAAAACATCAATAATGCCTCTGCCTTGTTGGCCACAGACAAAGGACAAACCCTCCTGTGACTGTAGTATCTGAACTTCACTCTGGTGGAGTCCGCTATGAATTTTCCAACATTTTGACATAGAAAATTCACAAAGCTGCACTGGAAACTCTATTACTGACACACCTTTAATCTGTTCCTATAAAGAATGTCGTACTTTATGGGCACAAGATCCAAAGTGCTTTAAAAATTGCAGTCTTATTATTTCCAAAGCATTAATTGATAAACGGTTAATTCTAGATACACAGCCTGAATACGCTGTGCAATTTTGAGCTACTATTTTTAAAAAAGAAAAGAAAAATGAAACTTAGCACCATCTAAATGTTATGACTTGGTAATTCTGTAAAATAAGACTTTCAAGGCCTTTAAAATCACTAATGGGGAAATGAAAATAAGTGAGTCACTGTCCCAACCCTCTAATCAGAACATTGTTAGGGTCGTTGTCGCCTTATGGTCCAAACATGACCAAGAAACCTCTCACAGTAGTAAATTATTTGGTCAGGAATGTAAAACATTAAATCTGGGTTTACCTCCTCCTGTTTAGTTACGGGTTTTCATGTTTGACATAGTTGGCTTCTTTCATTTCTTTATCAATGTACTGTTTGTTTTTTATTCAACTAAACTAGACACACCTTTGTGTACAGCACTTACCCTTTACACAAGGCTCGTTTCAATGGGGTTTGCTTCCCTGTTCTTGTTTGCCAATCTGCACCAGACTTTGTGAATCAAGTGCTGTCATGGGTTGCGTTCACACTGCAGCATGAAGTGACCCAATTCCTTTTTTTTATGTGACCTGTATCTGATCTTTTCATGACGATCTGAACAATACATATTTGCTTTTTTTTCAAATGTGACCCGAGTCGCATTCATCCGACCTGATTAGACAAACTATTCTGCGGCCTGATATTTGCAAGCAGGAAGAAAAACAACAACCATGGCGGACGATGACGAGAATTAAGTTGTTAATGTGCTGCTCTGATCGAACAACAAACTTCAAAATCACAAGATACGCTCTAACATTAGCATCCATGTTGAATTCTACAAACACTGAGCACGTTTGCTATGTGTTGGGTCATTGCATCCTCTACTGTGCTTGCGGGACACTTTCAGGTTGTTGACAGTTCACATTAAGAGACAATATTCAAGACTGCACTGAATGGCTTAGAACCACAGTACATGAAAGGTCTCCTCTGCATCCCCAGAACCAGAACCAAACACAGAGAAGCAGCATTCAGCTTCTATGCACCACAAATCTGGAACAAACGTCCAGAAAACTGCAAAACAGCCGAAACACTGAGACTAAAACCACCTGTTTAGAGTTGCTTTTGAAACATAAGTGAAACACTCACCGACGTTCTGAAGTAACGACATTTGGAAAAATTAAATTTCAATTGTTGATGACTTTGTATTTTTGTGTTTTTATGATGCAAAGAACTTGGAACCTCCTGGTTGTTGAAATATGCCATATAAATAAACAGATTGATTGATTGATTGATTGATTGATTGATTGATTGATTGATTAGGAGAAGTCACATATATTTGGAATTGTGAACGACCACGCAAAAATTATTAGGATTTCACAAAAAATCAGAATTGAGCAATAAAGCCTGCCATGTCTGGTTGTTTGGTGTTTTCATAGGTTTCTGTTATTTGTGCATATTTTCCTTCTAATGAGTTACATGTTCTAATCTGCTTATGTTGATAAATAGTATATCAAGTATAGTATATACAAGCAGACACCTACATTAGATCTTAACTGTATCTGAAAGTCAAGTTATTAAAAACAAATCACATTTAAAAGATACATGATTATTTGCTGATCAACTGTGAGCCACGCTGGCAGTTTTCTGTCTTTCTAATCATGATATCTTTGGTATTTTTCACAAATTCAATAAGAAAATGTATAAAGCACAATTTTGTTTTTGTTGTGTGTAAATATTTTTATATTTAAATTGGTACTTATATTCTCTAAATGATAAACAACGGTTGATCTTTTCAACTCTTTGTAATTTTGGCCTTATGGGCAAACGATTCATAGGTGGTTCAACAAATAAAAGTGATTTAAAAATAGTAATAAATAAAAAGGGGGAAGACCCATAAGAGATCAGGCCTTTAATTTTAAACTTTTGGAAATTATTTCTTTTTTTGTCTCAGTCATCTAAATTTATGAACATAGGCAACATATTCTATGTAAACAAGTTGACAGCAGCTCCTCTCCACACAATGAAATGTTAAATGACGATATCTGTATTTATCTGCACAGTGGCTTGCAAGATACAGTATCTCATAAACAAAAATGGGTAACACTTTATTGGAAAGGGAATACATAAAACTGAGATAATACTGTCATAAACATGACACAACAATGGTCAACGAAGGAGTCTTCATGAATATTTATGACTGTCATGAAGAGTTATTCAGTGAATATCTATAATGCAAAGTTATACTAAAACTTGCATTAAAAGTCCATTAAAAGTGTTATTTTCAGAATAACACTTCATGATAACAGTCATAAACATTCATGAAGACTCCTTCATGTTCATAACTGGTGTTATATTATGTTTATGACAGTATTATGCAACCCCCTTCAAATAAAGTGTTACCCAAAGTCACTTCTTAATAATGAAGCAAATCTTTGTATGTAGTTTGACAAATTTGAGACCAAACAGTTTTTATTGTCTTGTATTCTTGCTTCATTTAACATGAAGATACTGGAACACCTTTGATATAAATATACAGTTTTGGATTGTTTGCTTTATTTGTATATTTATTTGTTTGTTTTATTTGTTGAACCAAGACCACTTCTAAGTCTTGAATATGAAAGTTGGACTTTCAAAGCCTTGATCATTGTCATGGCTCTATGAGGAAATAAACTTGATAATCCAGCCCCTTTTTTGGAGATGTGCCAAATGTTACTGAATAAAATCCCCGCTACA
>NW_006800494.1:225240-239119 GCF_000485575.1 Poecilia formosa | reverse complement strand
AGTTAGTCTGCCAATGCTATGCCCAAACATAGCAAATCCACCATGAAAACTTGGAAGGAATAATAAATAAATTAAGCTTCTACTGTCTTGATATCCAACCCACAACTTTCTTTAAGAAAGTTCTGCCTGTCATTGCATCTGATCTAATTTAAATATTTTTTTTCTTTAAAAACAGAAGTTATCAAACCACTTATAAAAAAGAGAAATCTGAACAAATAACCACAGCAGAATTACAGGCCGATCTCCAACCTCTCATTCATGAGCAAAATTATTGAAAAAGCAGTTTAAACAGTTAAATAGCTTTCTAACAATGACCAACAGCTTTAACATCTATCTGTCTGGTTTCCATACTCACCACAGACTGAGACAGAGCTACAGGGAGCCAGTGTAAGGAGTTTAAAACTGAGTGATATGCTACTGCTTCCTGGTTTTAGTCAGAACAACACCAGCAGCAGCGTTCTGGATCTGATTGATTTCTTGGTCAAACCTGTGAAGACACTGTTGCAGTAATCAATTTAGTAATCAATCAATTTAAAGATAAACACATGGATGAGTTTCTATAGATCTTGGTGAGACATTAGTCCTCTAATGTTCTTCAGGTGATAGAAGGCCGACTTTGTAACCGTCTTCATGTGGCTCTGAAGGTTCAGGTCCATCACTACTCCCAGGTTTTGGGCCTGATCTCCAGTTTCTAGCTGTAATAACTGAAGCTCTGCGTTGACTCTAGACCGTTCCTCTTAAGACCCAAAGATAATAACTGAATGTAGAGTGAAAAGCTTTGGGGTTGATGAAGCTTTTACCATATTTCACAAAGCTGCACTGGAAACTCTATTACTGACACACCTTTAATCTGTTCCTGTAAGGAATGTCGTACTTTATGGGTACAAGATCCAAAGTGCTTTAAAAATTGCAGAATCATTCCAATTCTAAGAAAAATATCACAGCTAATAAAAAGGTCGTAAAATGCAAGGAAAACACTAACCCACCTTCTGATTAATCTATTTCTAAAACCAAACATTTGTTCATAAAACGTGTCTTTGCTGTCAGTGTGTAAGTGAAAAGTCAAAGGAGAGAGATGAGGATGTGAGTCGCTGCCACATTAAAGCACCATGCTTTCATCTGGTGATGCATGCTAGATTACAAATCTCTTTGTTATCCCAAGTGTTCATTTACTACTTTCAGGCTTTTTGTTCTTCTAGTTTACACAGTTTCACTTTACCGTTATCATAGCACACCTCCTTCAAATTAAGATTAAGTGTCCACTTTTCATTAAAAGTGTTATTATTCCCAGAATAACACTTCATGATAACAATCATAAACCTTCATGCAGACTCATTCATGTTCACACCTGGTATTATGTCATGTTTATGACAGTATTATGCAACCCCCTTCAAATAAAGTGTTACCCAATATTCCTTTAGATCCTTCTTAACATTGAAGCAAAATTTAGTATATAGTTTGACAAATTTGAGACCAAACAGTTTTTATTGTCTTGTATTCTTGTTTCATTTGACATGAAGATACTGGAACACCTTTGATATAAATATACAGTTTTGGATTGTTTGCTTTATTTGTGGACCCAAGACCACTTTTAAGTCTTTCATTGGTTTCAAAGCCTTGATCATTGTCATGGCTCAATGTCAGAATTGGCCTCTATGAGGAAATAAACTTGATAATCCAGCCCCTTTTTTGGAGATGTGCCAAATGTTACTGAATAAAATCCCCGCTACATTTCTGTCTTACCTCATGAACACGAGAGGTACAGGGGGTAAACCTATCAGTTTGAAACTGAAATCTATCAGTCTGTACTGACACGTACTTAATGTATTTAGTCATTTGATCAACAGGTTTGAGTTTGGAGGTTTAGAGAATGGCAGGTCAACTCACTTTGCTTGTGTTGCTTTTGACCTTAAGTGAGTATTTTACATCACATCCTTCGTTTTGCTTATCTGCAGAAAAATCTTGTATTTGGTTGATATGAATAATTAATTGTTTGACAAAATGTGTTCATTTTCACAGGTGGAGTAAGTCTTCAAGATTCAGGTGGGTCAAATTTGAGCATATTATAAGTTGGTTTTTAAAAATACAGAATTAAAAAAAAAAATTAGATTGCTGCTTAAAATAATTTAAATTTACTTCTGTCAATCAAAATTAACTACATGAATGAATGCTGAAGTTGTTCTGTGTAAAACATTAAGTTTTTATTTCATTGCTTGAGCCATTCTCACTATCTGTCAATTTTATGCATTTCTTTGTGATTCTTACCAGAAAACATTTTCCAGATTGAACAAATATTTGATCTTATTTGCTTTAGTGCCCAGCTTTACCCAAAGAGTGTTTCTTATATTTGTTCTAAATAATTTTGTGCTTTGATTTTGCACAAAGCTGTGAGCAAATTAGAAATAAACCGATGTTAACAGTGATGTGAGAAATTCACCAAAGCAACAGAGAGAAAGTGTAAAACCAAAAATACCTCAGTATGCAGAACTTCTTCACACTAAGTTATTTTAGAATAACAGGCTTTAACTCATTTTAAATGGTCTTTGAAGCATTTTTATGTCTATACTTATACGTATTTATCATTTTATGATTTTCTTTTAAGATAAGATAATTTTACTAGTCTCCGATAGGAGAAATTTGTCTTGGAAGCAGGGGCAAAACTGCAATGCAACAATAAAAGCTCATCCAAAAGGACAGTAACCATAAATAAAAACAAAAAATACATAAAAGTCAAATGTCAGAAAGGCAGCACATCCCCATATCCATTTTCATTCACATACGATACATCCTCTACTACTAGTCTTGATCACCATCTGGACCTCCTATTACTCTGTCCAGGCCCGGCTAGTCTGCCATATATCAGGCTATGGCGAGTGGTACAGACGGTTATATTTGCACAGGGGGACCCTGAACCTTCTCCCTGAATTCATGAGAACATTTTCTGATGTGAGCACATGTGACCCATCAGACAAGATGTTCTGAGCTTGCCTGATGGTAACCTGCTCAAACAGCTGTTGACANATGAATATTTATGACTGTCATGAAGAGTTATTCAGTGAATATCTATAATGCAAAGTTATACGAAAACTTGCATTAAAAGTCAATTAAAAGTGTTATTTTCAGAATAACACTTCATGATAACAGTCATAAACATTCATGAAGACTCCTTCATGTTCATAACTGGTGTTATATTATGTTTATGACAGTATTATGCAACCCCCTTCAAATAAAGTGTTCAATAATTTTTGGTGTGTGCATTTCTCACACTCTAGCTCGACAGTGTTGCAGAAACTCTGACAAATCTTGAGCCGCCAGACACCTGTCAAAGTTGAGATTTTTTGCTTGGCTTTGTGCTTTGTATCAGTATCAGTATCTGTATCAGAGCACAGAAACAACTCTCCTGCTCTGTGCGCTCTAGGTTCTCGTCAAATTGAATGAGGCACAGGAGATTAATCTTTTTCTCACAGGAGATTAATCTTTTTCTCAAGTAAAATTTACTTTCGTATTGGATCTTTGCATACTTTTATTATGAATATGTTATTATTATGATTTCTATGATTATGAGGATTTTCATAAGCCTGATATTTTGGAGTACAACTAGATTTTTAGGTGCACAACATATTTCATAAGTGTGTGTGACAAAATGGATATATGCGTACCTCAACATTCATTTATGTGTAAAGAGTTTCTTAAATTTATATGTTTCAAACTCCACAAGTAGTAATAAACTACGCATGCAAATTGGTTAATATGTGTGCACAAATCTCACGGATCAGCTTGCCTGAGACTTTTTTACTCCATGGGATTCACAAATGAGATGATGCTCTAAAGATCTGTGAAAAACTAATTCAACCATTGAACTTTTACAGTGCTCTGCTCATTTAGGACATGGTGTCCATGACTTTTGGTATTGATATATTCTACAGTTTAAAAAATATTAACCTTCTCCTTGGGAATGACTGAAAAACGCCGACAATTTCACCAAATTCTGTAAAACAAATTAGTATTCTTTCACAGTTATCTACTTCCATTTATTTTCAGCTGGAATGGAATTCAAATTTTAAAATGTCATATCCTCCAGCTACTACCATATGTTTCAGATTTTTTGTATCTTTGTAATCTAATAAAATACTTCTTTAAGTTTTTGTTCACAGCATGATCATATTTTGTCTTTGTAATGTAACCCTATAATTTTGGTAAATTGAGAGATACAATTATCACTCTCTCAATTTTTCACTCATTCTTGAGATAGGCTATATTATATTACAGCATAAGAATCTATTCCTGGATTTAGGAAATATATCTCGCATAAACGTGGGACTTGCAGTTCCTAAGATATTTGCAGTCGTTCCAGACCTGCAATTGGGAGACAAAATGTGATGCTGCAGACTCTGACAGGTGTCCTGCTGCTGGTCGGAGCAGCTTCAAATGATGCTGCATAAGTGCTCCCTCTTGTGGTAGAATACATAATGTCCACACATAATCATCCCTTTATTTCAGAAGGGAGGTTTTATGCTTATTGTTCACCACAGTGATGTGTCAGTGTGCCTGTCACTCAATCCTTCTGAAAATCTCCCTTGGCACATTTTCTACATCCAGTGCAGTAAGAGCAGTACACACACTGCTCTTACTGCACTGGATGAGAATTGAGTCTTTACTCTATTTACTGTTCAGATTCTTCAACTGATTATATTACAGTTGAGCTTTATAAGGTTTCTTCACTATTTTGGACTCACTTAAAGTTGTTGTCTATTTTAAGAAGTTTTGCTTTGTAAGAAGATTGGCTTGCTGTTTTGCTTTTTCAGTTGTTTCCATTTATTACATTTTCAGCAATAATATTCAGCTTACATCATTTACACATTTTCTAGTTTCCATTATGTTTTTATTTGTTTAATGATATTTATGCTTGTTTGGTCTTTTTAGGACCGCTCTACCCAATTTCTGGTTACACAACTGAACGAGCTCTCGATGGAAGCTCCCCTCGGATTGTTCTACAACGACCTTTTGTGTATTTCGGACAACAATATAATCAGATTTATGTATGTAAAAATTCCTCACATAGAAGTAGAAACTACTTGCTCAATTACCAGATAAAGCATAAAAGTTTTTGCTTGTTTTCATTAGGTGAACAATAATGGACATATGACCTTTAATGATCCATGGTGGATGTACATACCTCAAAGATTTCCAATGTATTCAACCTGGGACATAATTGCTCCTTTCTGGACTGATTTTGACAACAGACAAACTGGTCTGGTCTACTACAAACAATATACAAGTGGCAACATCCTCGACCAAGCAACAGAGGACATTAATAATTACTTCCCACAGTTCGACTTTACTGCAAGCTGGGTGTTTGTAGCAACTTGGCATGAAATACCGTATTGGCTACATTATGATGCAGTAAGTTTTCTTTTCTGAATTTTATGATGAATATGGTTTAAACTAAATGTCATATCACAAAAACAAATTTTTTTCAGCGAACAACAGTCCAGGCTGTCTTGATCTCTGGAGGCCAGTACTCCTTTGTGCTGATGAACTATGGGAATATATCCCCAAATGGTTGGAACGTAGAGGTTAGAGTCAATATATTTACATTATGTATTTTTAAAGCAATTGCTGGGTTTCAGATGATGTAGTACAGATGTCATGCAATGCAGATGGGGGTCAGAAGTAAATGCAGCCTATTTATTTCGGCGATCCAGTTTCAGAATGCCTAAAGTCTGTGCTTCTATGGTTGTTCTAACCGTTCTGACACAGAGAAAGATAAACATTATGTTTGGTGCTCAGAAGGCAGTTGTTCGTAAGGGAGTTAGTTTAAAAAAAAAAAAAACTAATTGAAAAAAGACGAGAAAAGTGGATCAAAATTCTACAGCTAAAACCAGAAGGTGCGGAAACTAACAGTGCCAGAGTTTGCAGTGACCACTTTCAAACAGGCAAGGATCGCATTGTTTAAATTGTATTTTTAGATATTTTATTAGACAGTTGCTTAGAAATACAAGATATATTATTTTTATGCCCCGGCTTGGTTGTCCCCAGAAAAGGTTTGTGTGCTAATGCTAGCTGCTAGCAGCCAGCTCAGTGCTGACTTTGGCATTTTACATCTTACTTAACTATTTTTTAGGCTGTCCAAGTGCAGCAGGTGATGTAGATTCCCAAGGCCTTACTGGTACTGGTATTTTTCGACTATTTCCCGGCCACTAACCATGTTTTTAATGGAGTTTCTGTAGATCGCTGCGAACAGTTGACCTACATTGTAGCATTGTTATCGTAGACTAATTACTTCAAACAGCACAACTCACTCACCCAGGTAGAAACAAGTCAACAGCCACTTAATGCTTCTTTTGTTCCTAAATGATTGACCCAACCTTAGACTAAATAATTGTATGCTTCCAGGATTTTGAAAACTTTAATCTGGCTCGTTGCGTATTATGAGATCTACAGCACCAGATAGCTTTTTCTGTCAATTGACTCGACGCCTCAGTATTGTATGGCAAGTCTTTTTTTATCAAGACAGTATGGAGCATATCTTAAATATATGCGTATGATTTTGAGACGCCTCATCTGTTCCAGCCCATTCAGGGCTTTTGTGTACTCACTGTGATCCATTTTTCTCTGTTTTGAACCGGAGAAATCCACTTCCTGACCCCCATCTGAATTTTGTTTGTCATCCAAGTCTGCAACCCAGCAATTCTCACTTTGTACTTTTTAATTAACACAAAATTAAAATTTACATATATTAAATTAATCTCTTTATCTCTTATTATCCCAGGTTGGATACGACACAATTAATTCCACTCACCATCTCACTGTTCCTGGATCCTTCTCCAGTAACGCTTCAGGCAATTACTCAGTTTTCCGCCTCAACAGTAACGTCAATGTACCTGGTCGCTGGGCTTTCCGACTGGATCATGGATCAAGAGGCTGCACTTTCAACAGTAAGAACAGCAGTCCTGCACCTCACCATGACAAACTGCAAAGATTACTGAGAAAAGCAACAATGCCTGCACTAGCTCAAGGACATCCATCCATCCATCCATCCATCCATCCATCCATCCATCCATCCATCAATCCATCCATCCATTTTCTGTACATCCTTGTCACTAATGGGGTCGGGAGTAACTCAAGTGGGGATAAGTCCAATTTACTGCAAACGTGCAAATGTAACCAGTTGATGGAGAAGTAAGGCGGGAAAACAATGAAAACATACACAATGGTGCGGAGTCCCCGACGAGACATGGGGGAAAAGTATTGAGAGTATAGAAAATGTTTAATAGTCTTTTGTTTTTTTGTGTTGTTTTTTTAAGATCTACCTGTTCAACTTGGCGACTCTTTCTGGAGTGACAGCACCTGTGCACAGAAGTGCACCTGCACCAACCAAGGGCTGCAATGCTCCAGCAATCCCTGCTCCTTCTCCCAGATCTGTCGGCCAGCTGCCTTTCAGTACTCCTGCCAGACAGTGCAAAGACGAACCTGCACCGTCAGTGGAGATCCACATTACTACACCTTTGACAACTCAGTGTTTCACTTTCAAGGCACATGCACTTACGTCCTGTCAGAGCAGTGTCAGAACGGATTGCCCTACTATAGAGTGGAGGGAAAGAACGAGCATCGCGGCAGCACTCATGTTTCATGGACAAGATTGGTCAAAGTCTTTGTTCATGATGAAACTATTGAGCTTGTTAAAGGACGTTATGGAGAGGCCAAGGTAACAAGAGTCTTAGTTACATAACATATACCACGTCTTTTTTTTCCTTTGTTCATATTTGTAATTACTTTATTGTTGCCATCCTTACAGGTTAATGGAAGTTTTGCAACAGTTCCATTTTCCCTCAGAAACGGCTCTATCCAGGTTTATCAGTCAGGTTTCTCTGTGATCGTCAGCACTGACTTTGGCCTGATGGTGTCTTATGACATGTATTCATATGCACAGATCAGTGTGCCCTACACTTACCAAAATAGCACGTGTGGACTCTGTGGAAACTTCGATAATCACCCTGGAAATGATTTTCGAACCCGTCAAGGTGAAGTGGTGAGCTCTGATGTGGATTTTGCCAACAGCTGGAAAGCACCTGGTGATGATGAGCCTGGCTGTGAGGTTCAGTGTTCAGGTCTGGCCTGTGCCGGCTGCACAGCAGCTCAGACAGCACTGTACAGAAACTCTGCCCACTGTGGTATTCTGGAGAACAGCACAGGACCATTTGCTGCATGCCATCAACAACTCGCTCCAGGATTTTTTGTAGACAGCTGTGTGTATGATCTCTGTGTTGGCGGAGGGTATCAGCCCATTCTGTGCCAAGCCCTAAATGTCTACTCAAGTCAGTGTCAACAAAATGGGATCCAGCCTCAAAGCTGGAGGCGTCCTGGCTTCTGTGGTATGTCTGCCAGTCAGTCGCAATAATTTTACAATGTAAGTGTTGTCAGATATTTAAATTTGAGAATAAATGTTTCTTGTGTTTAGAAATCCCCTGCCCAGCCAATAGCCACTATGAGGCCCAGGGTACAGGATGTCCATCTACATGTGTCAACCCCAATTCCACCTACAACTGCCCCCTGCCTAATCAAGAGAGCTGTGTCTGCAATTCAGGCTACCTCCTGAGTGGAGGGGTCTGTGTCCCTCATGCTGACTGTGGCTGCAGCTTTGAGGGTCACTACTACCGCTCAGGAGAAACTGTCATACTGGATGCAGACTGTGGGAGGCGCTGTACATGCAGCTATGGATCCATGACTTGCAGCTCTCACAGCTGTGGTCAACATGAGTCCTGCAGGGTGGAGGATGGAGTAAGAGGGTGCACACCAAACAGCTTTGCAACATGTTGGATCAGAGGCCCAGGATCATATCATACATTTGATGGAGTGATGTACCAGTACCCAGGAGCATGTCGCTTGACCCTTGCCAAAGTTATGGGATCCTCTGATCACTCACACTTCATGATTACTGTGGAAAAAGTTCCACAGGGGCCACAGGGTTTCTCCAATGTGTTAAAGTTTGAGGCAGAGGGAACACAAGTTGCTATTGAGATGGCAAGTACTAGCACTGTTAAGGTAAGTGATGGAAATTATTTTCTACAAATTAAACAAATATATAACATACAATGAAGTGTAACAACAAATTTGTTTGAACACTATTACAACAAACTAATGTTTCATAAAATTTCAAATGAACAAATGTCATAAAAAATAAAATGTTTAGAGTTAGTCTGCAATGCATTATAACCAGGACTTGGGGTTATTACAATTATCGGTAACACTTTATTTGTATTCTACTTCATTCAGATTCAAAATTTTGCTTCATAGTTCAAGTTTCAGATTTTGATACCAATTTTTAGAGAAAGCATTTGATCCTGACTGGAATATTCACAGACAGAGATGATGGTCAGCCTGTGCAAGAGGAGTGTATGAAAAGACAAACTAATAAAGAAGAGTGAATTAGATCCTTGATATAACTATGCTAACAAAACCTCTTGATCAAATTTAGTGTACATATTGCATAACGTGAGGTGACCCTTAGTGGACTGATCTTGAGCCTCTGTTTAATCAAAACAACCCAAATATGTGTTAAAAGAAGGACAATTAGAAAAAAAATTATCAGCTCTGCTACCCTTTAAATGTTGTTGAAAATGAGCTACAAACAATGAATACATTGAAAAAACCTTTTTATGACTAAGAATTATTTTTGGAAGCTTTCTCTAGTGAGAAATAATGCAAAATTTGATTTCTTCAGGCATTTGTAATATTTTGAACATCTACCCCAAAAACGTTTCTAAAGTTTTTTTAATGTGTTATAGGTTGATGGACAGCTGATCAGTCTGCCGTTTAGCACTGGGTCCAACAGAATCCGCATCTTCCAAAGCAGCACTCACAGCATCATCCTTCGCACAGACTTTGGTGTAACTCTGCAGACTGTCTGGCCTCACTTTGTCCGTGTCACTGCACCAGGTGTCTACAATGGTTTATTAGGTGGACTCTGTGGAAACTACAATGCTGACCAGCATGATGATTTCCGTACACCCAATGGCACTCTGGTCAGTGACCCCCAGGTGTTTGGGGACAGTTGGAGAGATGGCTCCCTGGCAGATCACTGTGTGGAAAACAGACCTCGTTCCTCTGCAACCAATTTCAGTTCTACTGAGTACTGTGGAGTTCTTACTTCACCCACTGGACCATTTACATCATGCTGGGCTGCAGTGAACCCATGGCAGCAGGTAGATGCATGTGTAGGAATCCTCCAGGGCTCCAGTGATCCAGCATCAACACTATGTGAGGTCCTCCGAGATTATGCACTGATGTGTCAACATAATGGCGTATCCCTGGGACAGTGGAGGAATGCAACAGGCTGTGGTAAGTTCTAGAACCACATTTGATAGAGATGCCTTTGAAATTAACATATTCATCACTTTTTACTTCTTTTGCCTTTGTGCCCCCCCCACAGAACTAACCTGTCCATCAAACAGTCATTATGAACTCTGTGGAAGTTCATGTCCGTCTTCCTGCCCCAGCCTCTCTTTCCCCTTCACCTGTGACACTCAGTGCCAGGAGGGATGCCAGTGTAATGATGGGTTTGTCCTCAGTGGTAACCAGTGTGTGCCTCCAACATCCTGTGGATGCTTTCATGATGGACGCTACCGGCAAGCTGGTGAACAGTTCTGGGATGGGGAAGAATGTCAGAGCTTTTGCACCTGTAATGGTGTAACTGGTATAGCCCAGTGTTCCCCAAATGCATGTGGACCTCAAGAGTCCTGCCATGTTGTAGGGGGTGAATTTGGCTGCCATCCCAACCCTCATGGCACCTGCTCTGCCTCTGGAGACCCTCACTACCTGACCTTTGATGGCAAGGCCTACGACTTCCAGGGAACCTGCCGCTATGTTCTGGCAACAGTTTGCAATGACACTGTGGACCTTCATCAGTTTTCTGTGAAAGCAAAGAATGAACCGTGGTTTGGATTGCCAGTTTCTATCACGGCTGAAGTTTATGTTGATGTCTTGGGCTATGAAGTGCGCATGTCGAGAGGCAACTGGGGTACCGTGGAGGTAAGTCAAGCTGTCTCTGATGGAAGATTGTAGAAGATATTTAAAGTTGTCTAAAGTAGATTGGAAATTAGTTTTAAAAGCCAAAACATTTCTTCTTGGTATATTACCAAAGTACTGTTCGTTCTTACATCAGTAACAGTCCAGACATTTCAGTTGTGCATCCTCCATCCTTTCTTTTCAGGTGAATGGAATCACAAGAAACCTACCCATTGTCTTCAATGGAAGCCTGTCAATTTTTGGAAGTGGATCTCAAACATTTGTCAATACAGAGTTTGGACTGAGCGTCATGTACGATGGAAGTAGCACAGTGTCCATTTCTGTCCCCCCAAGATACAGGTAACCTATATACTCTTCAACACAGCTTTAATTTTAATATCGTTTTTCTTCAATTCTATAGTTATCGAATTAATGCCTTTTTAGAACTTTAAAAACAGTAAATCATCATTGTCTGTTTCATTGTCATTAAGTGTTCAAAATTATCTTCTCTTCATCAGAGGAAACATGTGTGGACTTTGTGGAAACTTCAATGGGAATCCAAATGATGACTTCCACACTCCAAGTGGAGCATCGTCCAACTCAGCAGATGCTTTTGGAGCAGCTTGGAAGGTTCCTGGGAACTACACCTGTAGTGACGGCTGTGGCTCTTCATGCGCACAATGCAACGATGACCGATCGGCCAGGGCCCAGTGTGAGGTGATTCAGGCAGCTGACGGCCCCTTCAGCTTCTGCCACGAGGAGGTGGATCCAGCACCGTATTTCAGTGACTGTGTCTTTGATGTCTGCGTGTCGGGAAATCGAGGCAGTGATCTTCTGTGCAGGGCTCTAGAGACGTACGTCAGTGCCTGTCAGTCTGCTAATGTCCGAGTCTACCCTTGGAGGCAAAACACCACTTGCAGTGAGTATGGAAGGCAGTGTGCTATTAAAGTAATCAATCAAACAAGCATCTTCCTCAAAAGTCTCAAAGTATGGTTGAACTTGTTGTAACCAACTTGTCACCCTTTTTTCCTCAGGAATTGAGTGCCCAGCCAACAGTCATTATGAGCTGTGTGGAACAGACTGTGGCCACACCTGTGCCAGTAGCATCGATGCTGCCTGTGACCATGTTTGCTCTGAGGGATGTTTCTGTGATGAAGGTTATTCCAGGAGTGGAACAAGCTGTGTCCCTGTGGAAAGCTGTGGCTGCCAATATGATGGCTTCTATTTCAACGTAGGTCATTTTGATTCACTTTATTCTTGATTATTTAGCTGAGAATCAAGACATTGCTGAATGGCTTTAAAGAATGAAACATCATTGAGGTGTTGCATTTCAAGAAAACAACTCACAAATAATGCCTCCTTGGGTGCGTTCACACTGCAGCCTGAAGTGACCCAATTACGATTTTTTTGACGTAATGCGACCTGTATCCAACCTTTTCATGGCAGTGTGAACAGCACAGGTCGGATTCTTTTTCGAATGTGACCCATATCCGATACGTATCCGATTCAAATGCGACCTAACGTTCAGGTCGCCTTCAGTCGAACTGAATGTCACTGTTTCTCAACAAATCTCACTATTCTGCGTCCTGATACGCGCAAGCGGGAAGAAAAACAACAACCATGATGGACAGTATGAGGATTAAGTTGTTAATATGCTGCTCCGGCCGGCCAACAACTTCAAATATGTAAGCTATGCTCCATCGTTAACCTCCATGTTTACTTCCGCAAACACAGAGCACTTCTTCTTTTATGGCGGTTGGCAGAACACTGAGAACGCTGACGCTATTGCGCCCTCTGCTGGGCATGCGGGACACTTTCAGGTCGTTTGCCCGTCCACACTGCAGAACGCATACAGGTCGCATTTACTGACGGTGTGAACGGCCCCGGCAAAAAAAGCGGAAGTGCTAAAAAATCGGAATTGGGTCACTTCAGGCTGCAGTGTGAACGCACCCCTTATGTGACATCACAGCAAAATCAAAAGACAACATTTCAAAAGGAGAGATTAGTGGACCTTCACAAATCTCCTTGGGTGTGCTTTAAGGCACACAGATAAGAAGCAGCCATGAGTCCAAAATTAGCCTTACGGACAGAATAGTTTTCAAATGCAACCCAACACAGGAAAGCAAATGAGAAATGACAAGTGCCCTTCACCAAATAAAATGGTGTGGTGTGGAATTAACATATATTTTCAGACATCGACCAGAAGATTTTAAGGTTGTGGGTTCAATTCTAGCTTCCATCTTTTACATGTCAATGCTCTCCTGGATCGTTAGTTGTTTACCAATCTTCGAATTGGTGCATGAATGTATGCACATTAGTGTGATTGGGTGAATGTAGCTATAGCGCAAAGTTTTTTGAGTGTTCCCTATGACCAGAAAAACACTAAAATTCAGTCCTTTTCTATATACCTTTTGAACTATTCATAGATTTGCAGAAATTAGCATTAGAACACTTACTTTAATTGCCCTGTAACTATATTGGGTGGTACATGCTTTCAAGTCAAAACTCAAGTATGAGGACAGGCTATATATATATCGTCTCAATCTTCTGTTTGGCATCCACTTTGGAAATTCTTCCAGTGATTAACAAAAGCCTTAACTGACAGGAAGGAGTGGAAACTTGGCAAAGGTAAATTGGGAATCAGGTTCTGCATGTTGCAGTTTTCCAACTATGATTTCAGATGGAGAAGAAGCATTGCTGTAGGGCTTTCCTTATTACCTCAAGGTTCATATATTCTTAATGTCGTCACACAACCTAATATTTTCACTTGTTTCTCATCTTGCAGGCTGGTGAGTCCTTCTGGACAGATGGTTGCTCCCAACGGTGTGAATGTCAAGCGCCCAATGTCCTGATCTGCAGTCCCTCATCATGC
>NW_006800494.1:196408-224725 GCF_000485575.1 Poecilia formosa | reverse complement strand
TTACTGGTCAGGATGGGCCGCAACTATCAGAACAGAGTCAGTGGAATGTGTGGGAACTTCAATGGTGATCCCACTGATGACAAAGTTTTGCCCAATGGTACTTTAGCCCAAAACGACAACCAGTTTGGCCACAGCTGGAAATCAGAGACAAGCCAAGCAGGGTGAGCTCATGCTCCACTTATTTGCCTTTACCTGATAAAATTTCAACTTTTGATAACATTTGTGCATATATCTGCTGTCTCTAAAATCTTTTAAATGTCTAATGACTTTTCTAGATGTGGATCCACTGATGAGAGAAGCGGTGATGGACTAAGTGACTGCCGCTTCGTAGAAGAATACACAGAACTGTGCAGAGTCATCACCAACACCAGCGGCCCATTCAGTTCTTGTCACCTGCATTCTGACCCTCAACCATTTTTCACTTCCTGTGTTTACGATCTCTGTCTCTATACGCCAGCCAATGGCATGCTATGTTCAGCCATCTCTGCTTATGAGAAAACCTGCACCAATTTGGGTCTAAGCATTCCTGACTGGCGTTCTCCTTTGCGTTGTGGTATGTTTGCTTGGCTCAATACATTGTCAGAACAATGAGTTACTGATTGATTTTATGCAATGTTTGTTTTGAAACTTTCTTGGCCTTTTCTGATATATTTAATTCAGCTGAGACGGACCCTTGTGAAGAGCTGGACTGCGCAGAGCATGAGTGGTGTGGTAAGAAAAACGGTGTGTACGGCTGCTTCTGTGACGAGCACCATCATCGACCCAACAATCAGAGCTATGGTAAGCGCAACACCTTTTAAATCTTCTGTTTTTCAAATGAAGATCTGTAGTTATAGTCATGTTCCATGATTTGTTTGTTGGTGCTTTATTGTCGATGTTCAAGTTTGAAGCATCATCTTTGCTTTTCTGCATCAGTTTATCACGAAATCTCAAAGCGTTTTTCTCCCTCTGGTGGGCAGACTCAAACATTGAATGCTCCAGCAGTTCTGGTACCATGTCAGTATCTCGCTGCCAGCTGTTTGAAGCGGGCTTCCACTCCAGTGCTCTCCATCTCCAAGACAGCTCNTATATATATATATATATAAATGAATGAATTGATTCATAAGTATTCATTATATTGTGAAACTTTAGTTATTCTAATTAATGTAACGGCTTGATCCTTACATCATAATGATATCTGTCTTTTTATAGCTCTAGTGACAACTCATAATCGAGGCAAGCTTAAGTTTTAGACTTATCCTCCTTTGCCTGTAGCTATTATTTTGTTCATTACAGATTCAATTTTTCATTAATTGATACAAACATGTTAGTCATTCTTATAAAATGAATAGAGATGAAGAAGGTACTGTTTTAAAACTAAGGCAGTTACACAAAAAAATTTTATTCAATGCAATGAATTTAATGGTCTAAATATTTCCATTCATATCAAATAGGTTTTATTTCTGACAGTCTCGTCTTGACGTTCAGTGAAATCTGTTTTTAATAGCTTGAGTGACACAAAGTATCCATATAATCTTGCACTCTATGTCTAGATAAAGAAACTGTGTTACAACATTGACACTTTTAGATTGATTTTGTTATCCAAAAAGAGTCTAATTTCATCAAGTTCTCTCTCTTGTATTTTCTAGGACCCCTCTATCCAATTGGTGGAACAATAATGTCTGAATCAGATGATGTAGACTCACCTAGAATTCCTCTCCTACAATCCTTTAAGTATTTCGGGCAGTCTTACCCTCAGATTTATGTATGTCACCTCACTTTTGTAAATGTTTGCAAAATAGTATAAATAGTGATACCTAATTTATATTTTTTTCAGGTGAACCAGAACGGACATCTGACCTTTAATGCACCATGGTCAAGTTATTTTCCTCAACGTTTTCCAATGTATGGAACCAGAGACATCATTGCTCCATTCTGGACTGATTTAGACAACAGAGAGAATGGTGATATCTACTATGTTCAATACACCAACGGCTCTCTTCTCCAGCAAGTTACACAGGACATCAACACGTACTTCCCAGCTCTTAACTTTCAGGCCAACTGGATCTTTATAGCAACATGGCATGAAGTTGCCTATTTTTCAATGACTGGAACAGTAAGTGATCTGTTTTTAACTGATGAAACCTATTTGATCTACAAATAAAACAACCTATGTATAATCTGCAAATTAATCTCCAATAAATACACTTATTTTTCCCAGCAAACAACATTTCAGGCAGTCTTGACTACCAATAACCATTCTTCATTTGTGCTGATGAATTATGGGTCAATAGCCTCAATAGCCTCCATATCAAGATATGTACAGGTTAGATATTCATATACTAAACTATATGTTTGTTTTACTAGCCTTGTCTTGGTCCAGCAGATGTATGTTTCCATGAAATATAGACAACTTATATATCTATGCACATTTCCAGGCTGGATATGACACCATCAATTCCCCTCACCACTTCATCATCGATGGATCATTCTCTAGTCAGGCAACTGGACCTAACTCAGTTTTTCGTCACGGCAGTAATGTCAATGAACCCGGACGCTGGGCCTTCTGTGTCAATCATGAATGCAATTTCGGTGGTAAGAACACAGTCACATAGCGTACCTTTTTGTAACAATGAACACATATATCAGCGAAAAAAGGTACAACTCCAATCCGTGTTTCATGGTTGAACAGCAGAGCTATTAAAACTCTTATACTATTTTAACATATATATATATATATATATATATATATATATATATATCAATCTCGTATACAGTCTCAGCACCCTGAGACTGTATACGAGCTGTAAGGAAGGAGGCAGAGGACTAATGAGTATGAGAGCCATTGTCCAGGATGAAACATCCAAGTTCCATAAATACACCAAAGACAAAGCCTCAACAGATGATGTGCACAGCGAATGTCTCAGACAATGGGGAACAGAGGACGAGGTGCTGGAGGTACCATCGTGGGAGGACAAGCCCCTACATGACTACAGCTTGGTGGCGCAACCCGCTTTCCAGTTTGAATTGTGGCCATTACGGCATCAGTAAATCTGCTTCACGCTGTTATAATCATCACGAGAGCCAACTATCCAACGCATCCAGTGCACGCCATGGGAACGTGCTTAACCCAATCGCCCTTCCTCCGAAGCTACACAATTCCATGACACCATAGCGATGGGGGATGTGTACAACCCTCACCTTCCTGGTTCCACAGAGCTCCCCAACACACCACAGCCGAGGCCCAGCATGCAGAGTCCTCCCTGTTCCACCAGTCCAGTGGGTGGGACCCCAGACAATCACCCAGTGGCTGTCCCTTCGCCACCAGGGAGGTTGTAGACGCTGCCACACATGCCCAACCACAAACATGAGGAGAATGGCCAGACTGGTTCAAGCTGATAGAACGACAACAGAAAGTCAAATAACCACTCGTTACAACTTAGGTATGCAGAAGAGCACCTTTGAATGCACAACATGTTGATTCCTGGGCCAGATGGGCTACAGCAGCAGACGATCACACCAGGTGCCACTCCTGTTAGCTAAAAACAGGAAACTGAGGCTACAGTTCACACAGGCTCACCAAAATTGGAACAAAGAGGATTGAAAAAATGTCACCTGGTCTGATGAGTCTCGATTTCTGCTGAGACATTTGGATGGTTGGGTCAGAATTTGAAGTCAGCAACATGAAACCATGGATTGTATCAACGGTTCAGAGTGGTGGTGGTGCAATGTTGTGGAGGGTATTTTCCTGGCACACTTTGGACCCATTAGTACCAATTGAGCATAGTGTCAACACCACAGCCTACCTGAGTATAGTAGCTGACCATGTTCATCCCTTTATAACCACAGTGTACCCATCTTCTGATGGCGACTTCCAGCAGAATAATCCGCCATGTCATAAAATGTGAAACATCTCAGAATTGCCTCCACAGTCACCAGATCTCAATCCAATCGAAAACCTTTGGGATGTGGTGACACAGGAGATTTGAATCACAGACGTGCAGCCGACAAATATGCAGCAACTGCGTGACACAAAACAAAACAAGTCACCACAGAGCAGCACCTCACAGAGGAGGGTAAAGCATGTCTCAAAACAATAGCTCCACACAAATCCCACATTGTGTAGATGCATTACACCAAGCCTGAAAAATCAAAACACCCCTGCAAAAGTGCACCCCCCTGGAAAAAAGCCCTCCAAAACATCCATGTCCAAGAGCACATGCCTGACATCCCTACATCAGCCTGAAACAGCCCTTTCAGAAAGCCCACACTCATAAGGAGCAAAAAGTCCATACAGTGAATACCAAAATCCACCGTGAAGTCAAGTCCATCACATCCCGAAACAACCCAGGTCAGATAAACCAAACCACACAGACCCCCTGACACTGCCTTAAAACAAAACCGGAGCCACTAGATACCAGAAACTACATGGGAAATCAGAATCTCCCAAACAACGCCTCTCCCCTAAGCAAGGCTGTCCCCCCAGCCTATCCCAAAAGAAAAGCTACACCTGCCCCTAACATTCAGAAAACGCCCAGAACACAAAAGACAGTGGACACCTCAGCAGACTTCAACTCATCCGCTACGCCAGTGGTTTAGTTCTTTCTCTTTAACCCATTCATTTTTTAGATCATTCTAAATGTGATGTTTGAAACACCACCCCAAACTAATTTATCTTTACAGCAGCTTTAAAATGAACTATGTTCTTTTTTATGCTTAAAGGTCAAACCGTTCAACTTGGCGACTCTTTCTGGAGTGACAGAACCTGTGCACAGAAGTGCATCTGCACCGACCAAGGGCTGCAATGCTTCAACCAGCGGTGCTCCTTCTCCCAGATCTGTCGGCCAGCTGCCTTTCAGTACTCCTGCCAGACAGTGCAAAGACAAACCTGCACCGTCAGTGGAGATCCACATTACCGCACATTTGACGGCTCAGGGTTTAGCTTTCAAGGCACATGCACTTACGTTCTGTCAGAGCAGTGTCAGAATGGACTGCCCTACTATAGAGTGGAGGGGAAGAACGAGCATCAGGGCAGCACTCATGTTTCATGGCCAGTATTGGTCAAAGTCTTTGTCCATGATGAAACTATTGAGCTTATTAAAGGAGATCAGAGTCAGGCCAAGGTATCAGGACTTTCTTACTTTCTGTAACACAGATGTTAAATTATTTTATTGTGTTTATATTTGTAACTATTTTTGTTGCCATCCTTACAGGTCAATGGAAACTTTGCAACAGTTCCGTTTTCCCTCAGAAACGGCTCTATCCAGGTTTATCAGTCAGGTTTCTCTGTGATCGTCAGCACTGACTTTGGCCTGATGGTGTCATATGACAGAAGTTTATATGTCCAGATCAGTGTGCCCTACACTTACCAAAATAGCACATGTGGGCTCTGTGGAAACTTCAACAATCACCCTGAAGATGACTTTAGAACCCCTCAGGGTGAAGTGGTGAGCTCTGATGTGGTTTTTGCCAACAGCTGGAAAGCACCTGGTGATGAGGAGCTTGATTGTGACCCTCAGTGTGAAGGTCTGGCCTGTGCCGGCTGCACAGAATCTGAGGCAACACTATACAGAAATTCTGCCCACTGTGGTATTCTGGAGAACAGCACAGGACCATTTGCTGCATGCCATCAACAACTCCCTCCAGGATTTTTTGTAGATAGCTGTGTGTATGATCTCTGTGTCGGCAGAGGGTATCAGCCCATTCTCTGCCAAGCCCTAAATGTCTACTCAAGTCAGTGTCAACAAAATGGGATCCAGCCTCAAAGCTGGAGGCGTCCTGGCTTCTGTGGTATGTCTGCCAGTCATTTGCAATTATTTTGAAATGCAAGTGGTGTTAAATATTCAAAGTTTGAGAATAAATGTTTCTTGTGTTTAGAAATCCCCTGCCCAGCCAATAGCCACTTTGAGGCCCAGGGTACAGGATGTCCACCTACATGTGTCAATCCCAATTCCACTTACAACTGCCCCCTGCCTGATCAAGAGAGCTGTGTCTGCAATTCAGGCTACCTCCTGAGTGGAGGGGTCTGTGTCCCTCATGCTGACTGTGGCTGCAGCTTTGAGGGTCGCTACTACTACTCAGGAGAAACTGTCATACTGGATACAGACTGTGGGAGGCGCTGTACATGCCGCTCTGCTTCCATGACTTGCAGCTCTAACAGCTGTGGTCCATATGAGTCCTGCATGGTGGAGGATGGAGTAAGAGGCTGTATACCAAACAGTTTTGCAACATGTTGGATAAGAGGCCCAGGATCATATCATACATTTGATGGAGTGATGTACCAGTACCCAGGAGCATGTCGCTTCACCCTTGCCAAAGTTGTGGGATCCTCTGATCACTCGCACTTCCTGGTTAATGTGGAAAAAGTTCCACAGGGGCCACAGGATTTCACCAATGTGCTAAAGTTTGAGGCAAAAGGAACACAAGTTGATATTGAGATGACAATTAATAGCACTGTGAAGGTGAGTGACAAATAGATTTCTACATATAAAACAACATGAAATGAAAATTAGCGTATGTTTTCTTATGTTAGTAAAGTAAGATAACTAAGGTTCACACAGTAAACAAATTTTGAAAACAGTATATGTTTTCGATTTTGTACTCCATGTAATGCATAATAACCAGAACTTGGGTTTACTAATAATTTTAATCCCTTTTGTGCAGGAGCTAAATAATTTGTATTTTAGTGCAGCCAGTTTGAAAAATTATCCTGAGTGGACATATCTAAAATAAGCAAAGGAGAAAAAAATGAGTAACATTTTATTAGCTCAATTTAATTAATGATCTTCAACTTTTGTGGTGAATAAACTATTCACACTATATCCACAAACAATTATTACATTGAATTTTTTTAAGTACATACTACTTGAATGTTATGTTTCTGATAATTCCTCTACACATTTCAAGTGTTTAGCAAATCTGCATTGAAAATTTCTAAAAGTTTTCTGTTTCAATTTGCTAAAGGTTGATGGACAGCTGATCAGACTGCCATTCAGTACCAGGTCCAACAGAATCCGCATCTTCCAAAGCAGCACTCACAGTGTCATCCTTCACACAGATTTTGGTGTAACTCTGCAGACTGTCTGGCCTCACTTTGTCCGTGTCACTGCACCAGGTGTCTACAATGGTACACTAGGTGGACTTTGTGGAAACAACAATGGTGACCAGCATGATGATTTCCGTACACCCAATGGCACTCTGGTCAGTGACCCCCAGGTGTTTGGGGACAGTTGGCGAGATGGCTCCCTGGCAGATCACTGCGTGGTAAACAGACCTCATAACTCTACAACTAATTTCAATTCCACTGAGTACTGTGGAGTTCTTACTTCACACACTGGACCATTTACTTCATGCTGGGCTGCAGTGAACCCATGGCAGCAGGTAGATGCATGTATAGATATCCTCCAACGCTCCGATGATCCAACATCAACACTATGTGAGGTCCTACGAGATTATGCACTGATGTGTCAACATAACAGTGTATCCCTGGGACAGTGGAGGAATGCAACAGGCTGTGGTAAGTTCTAGAACCACATTTGATAGAAATGTCTTTAAAATTAACATATTCATCACTTTTTACTTCTTTTGCCTTTGTGCCCCCAACAGAACTAACCTGTCCATCAAACAGTCATTATGAACTCTGTGGAAGTTCATGTCCATCTTGCTGCCCCAGCCTCTCCTTCCCCTTCACTTGTGACACTCAGTGCCAGGAGGGGTGCCAGTGTGATGATGGGTTTGTTCTCAATGGTAACCAGTGTGTGCCTCCAACATCCTGTGGATGCTTTCATGATGGACGCTATCGGCAAGCTGGTGAACAGTTCTGGGATGGGGAAGAATGTCAGAGCTATTGCACCTGTAATGGTGTAACTGGTGTAGTCCAATGTTCCCCAAAAACATGTGGACCTCAGGAGTCTTGCAATGTTGTAGGGGGTGAGTTTGGCTGCCATCCCAACCCTCATGGCACCTGCTCTGCCTCTGGAGACCCTCACTACCTGACCTTTGACGGCAAGGCCTACGACTTCCAGGGAACCTGCCGCTATGTTCTGGCAACAGTTTGTAATGACACTGTGGACCTTCACCAGTTTTCTGTAGAAGCAAAGAATGAACCGTGGTTTGGACTGCCAGTTTCTATCACGGCTGAAGTTTATGTAGATATCTTTGGCTATCAAGTGCGTATGTCAAGAGACAAGAAGGGTACTGTGGATGTAAGTTGACCTTTTGCTGATAAAAGAGTGCTGCTGATGATTAAACTGTATGAAGTAGATTATAAAGTACTTTTACAAAGTACTTTTAAAATGCCAAACATTTATTCTTGTCACAACCTCATAAACTGTTAAATTCTGGAATGTCTGCATCATATATGTACATAGAGAATTCATTTCATGAACATCCTCCATGAAATACTTTCTTTTTCACAGGTGAATGGAATCACAAGAAACCTGCCTGTGGTCTTCAATGGAGGTCTGTCTATTTTTGGAAGTGGATCCCAAACATTTGTCAAAACAGATTTTGGACTGAGCGTCATGTATGATGGAAGCAGCACAGTGTCCATTTCTGTGTCTCCAGACTACAGGTAGCCTATTTACTCTTTCATAGAACCTAAGTCTCATATTATGTTCAATTTAATTTTGCTCAATTGTATGCACATTTATGACTGTTTAAAGAGTATTGAATGATTGAATGTTTGTACATTTTTTAGATTGCAGTTTTATTGTAAAATGTACATTATATTTTGTACTTTAGTTTTGCAAAGGATTTTTGTTTGTTTTTTGTATGCCAACCTACCACTGGCCAAAAATTTCCCAATTTCAGTGATCAATAAAGTATATCTGATCAAATTTGATCTTATTTGAAAAGCTTTTACTTGGCTATTGTCAAAAACTCACAACCTTAGATTCAAATGTTGCAAACTAGCTTTCTAATGATATTTTAGAACTTTTGCCTGCAACCTAACAAGCTTGTTAAGGACATTTTACCAACACAGCTAGCAAGTTCGCGACTGAAAATACCAATTTAAACATGTCTTGTCCTATTTATTTTCAATACTTTTGTAATACTGTTGTGTTTTTCTGCCTTTGATTGAGTCTCCCATCGTTATTCAGTTGCATTAAATTTGATTCAAACTATCTTCTCTTCATCAGAGGAAACATGTGTGGACTTTGTGGAAACTTCAATGGAAATCCAAATGATGACTTCCACACCCGAAGGGGAGCATTGTCCAACTCAACAGATGTTTTTGGAGCAGCTTGGAAGGTTCCTGGGAACTACACCTGTAGTGATGGCTGTGGCTCTTCATGTCCACAATGCAATGATGATCGATCTGCCAGGGCCCAGTGTGAGGTGATTCAGGCAGCTGACGGCCCCTTCAGCTTCTGCCACGAGGAGGTGGATCCAGCACCGTATTTCAATGACTGCGTCTTTGATGTCTGCGTGTCGGGAAGTCAAGGCAGTGATCTTTTATGCAGGGCTATTGAGACATACGTCAGTGCCTGTCAGTCTGCTAATGTCCGAATCTACCCTTGGAGGAAAAGCACCACTTGCAGTGAGTATGGAAGGCAGTGTGCTATTAAAGTAATCCATCAAACAAGCATGTTCCTCAAAAGTTTGAACTCTCTTCAATCTGTTTTCCCTCATGTGTAAAGGTATTGAGTGCCCAGCCAACAGTCATTATGAGCTGTGTGGAACAGACTGTGGCAACACCTGTGCCAGCAGCATCGATGCTGCCTGTGACCATGTTTGCTCTGAGGGATGTTTCTGTGATGAAGGTTTTTCCAGGAGTGGATCAAGCTGTGTCCCTGTGGAGAGCTGTGGCTGTCAATATGATGGATTCTACTTCAATGTAGGTCATTTCATGTAACTTTATTCTTCATCAAGTTAGCTCTGAAAGTTGAAATCTAAGGGTGCGTTCACACTGCAGCCTGATTTGACCCAATTCCGATTTTTTTAACGTAATGCAACCTGTATCTGATCTTTTCATGGCAGTGTGAACAGCACAGGTCGGATTCTTTTCGAATGTGACCCATATCCGATACGTATCCGATTCAAATGTGACCTAACGTCCAGGCCACATTCGTCCGAAATGAACGTCACTGATACTCAACAAATCTCACCGTTCTGCCTCTTGATACGCACAAGCGGGAAGAAAAACGAGAACTTTGACGGACTATAATGAGGATTAAATTGTTAATGTCCCTGCTCTGGTTGGACAACAACTTCAAATATGTAAGCTAAGCTCCACCGTTAGCCTCCATGTTTACTTCCGCAAACCCTGAGCATCTCTTCTTTTTATGTCAGTTGGCAGAACACTGAGAACGCTGACGCTATTGCGCCCTCTACTGCGCATGCAGAATACTTTCAGGTTGTTTGCCCGCTCAGACTGCAGAACACATACAGGTTGCATATGTGTGGCAGTGTGAACGGCCCTGGCAACAACATCGAAATTGCCAAAAAATCGGAATTGGGTACTTCAGGCTGCAGTGTGAATGCACCCTGAGTCCTAAAAAACACTTTCATGGGGCATTGAAATATTCATGTCCATTTGAGTTGTTGCATTTCAAGTCAACAACTAAAACATAATGACATAGCAAAATGAAGGATTAGCCCAAATATCTAGAAGAGATCTGTGGAACTCCACAAATCTAATTCATCATTTGGTACAATTTCTATTTATTTGAAAGTATCATGTTCTTTCACTTCCAATTTATTTTGGTAAATTAACAAGTATTGTTCAAACTGATGTGCAAGTAAAAAGAATTATAGGCATGTCTAGCAAATGTACTGTTCAGAAAGGTTTTGAAGTAGTCATTAATTTAGAATTAACATAAAAGACAGGCCATAGTTTTCCAAGAAATAGAACATTGGATAGACACGGGGTCTTTCTGTATGGAGTTTGAATGTTCTCCCTGGGCATGTAGGGGTTCTCTCCAGGTACCCTGGCTTCTTCTACAGTGCAAAAACAGGACTGTTGTTCTCTCTAAATTCTCATTAGGTGTTAGTGTGTGCATGCATGGTTGTTTGTCCTGTCTGTTTCTGTGTTGCCCTGCAATGGACTGAGATCAATGTGACCCTGCCGAACAATAGAGCACTGGTGGATTAAGAGATGGGGTCTTAAATATTTTTCCAAAGGTACACTATATTGCCAGAAGTATTCGCTCACCTGCTTTGAATCTCATATGAGCTTAAGTGATATACCACTGCTATCCATTGGTTAGAACAGCTTCTATTCTTCTAGGAAGACTGTCCACATGTCCATATGGGTATTTTTGACCATTCTTCCAGAAGTGCATTTGTGAGTTCACATACTGATTTTGAATGAGAAGGCATGGGTCTTGGTCTTTGCTCAAATTCATCCCATAAATGTGTTGGGTTTAGGTCAGAGCTCTGTGCAGGCCAGTCAAGTTCATCCACACCAGACTCTGCCATCTATGTCTTTTTGGACAGTACCTTGTGCACTGGTGCACATTCATGTTGGAAAAGGAAGGGGTCAGTTCCAAACTGTTCCCCACAAAGTTGGGATCATGGAATTGTCTAAAATGTCTTGGAATGCTGAAACATTCAGAGTTCCTTTCACTGGAACTAAGGAGCTAAGCCCGGCTCCTGAAAAACTACCCCACACCATAATTCTCCCTCCACCAAATTTGCACTTTGCACAGTGCAGTCTGACAAGTACCGTTCTCAACCGACCAAACCCAGACACGTCCATCAGATTGCCAGATGGAGAAGGACGATTTGTCACTCCAGAGAACACAGCTCCATTGCTCTGGAGTCCAATGGCGGTGTGCTCTCTACACCACTGCATCTGACGCTTTGCATTGCACTTGATGATGGATGGTTTGGATACAGCTGCTCCATGGAAACCCATTCTATGAATCTCTCTGTGATCTGTTCTTGACCTAATCTGAAGGGCACCTGAAGTCTGAAGGTCTGTAATGATTGACTCTGCAGAAAGTCATCGACCTCTTTGCACTATGTGCTTCAGCATTCACTGACCCCAATCCGTCAGTTTACGTGGCCTTCCACTTCGTGGCTGAGTTGCCGTTGTTCCTAAGCACTTCCATTTTTTTCATAATACAGCTGACTGTTGACTGTGGAATAGCTAGGAGCAAGGAAATTTCATGACTGGATTTGTTGCACAAGTGGCTACAAGCTCTACACTGCACTTCACTGAGCTCCTGAGACCGACCCATTCTTTCACAAGTGTTTGTAAAATTATGCATGGCTATGTGCTTAAATTTACATACCTGTGGCGATGGAAGTGATTGGAGCACCTCCAATCACTTCCATGGGCATCCAAATTATCAGGATGCCCACCCATCCTGATCATTTGGATGGGTGGGCAAATACTTTCGGCATTATAGTGTACTTTGCATCTGACAAATGAGCCTTATTGACACACATATTCTAATTTATTGAACATGACTTTACAGTCAGTCTGTCCATCCGTCCGTCCATCAAATTCACACATCTGTCCCTAGTAGGGTCACCAGGGGTGCTGGTGCATGGCACCAGTGGTCAACAGGTGAGAGGTGGGGTACACCCTGCACAAGTCACCCATCCATTGCAAGGCAATGACTGCACTAATGTTATCTAATGATTTTATGGTGCAAGTAGTACAACAAATTGTGCCATCTTACCTCAAGCTTAATTTCTTCTTAATGTTGTCAGAAAGCCTGATATTTTAACTTTTCTCTGACCTTGCAGGCTGGCGAGTCCTTCTGGACAGACGGTTGCTCCCAACGGTGTGAATGTCAAGCGCCCAATGTCCTGATCTGCAGTCCCTCATCATGCACTCCTGCACAAGAGTGCACCATCAGAGATGGCCAGCTGGGCTGTTATGACGCCATGTCTACCTGTACAGTATGGGGTGACCCACATTACGTCACCTTTGATGGAGCCTTGGCTCATTTTCAGGGATCATGTTCTTACATCATCACTGAAAGTTTGAGACACAGCAGCAATGAAACTCAGTACAAAGTCGTGGCCACCAACAAACACAGAGGAAACAACCTTGTGTCTTTCGTGTCATCAGTTGATATATACCTCTCAAATCCTCCAGAGAGTGTTCATGTCAGGCTCGGATCTAACAAGAGAGTCAAGGTAAACTTTATTTTAAGTTCAGGATAAAAAATCTGTTTTCTTTCCCCAAAGTTGGTTTACTCTCTGAACTCTCATCATAACAGGTAAATGGGACAGAGGTTTCTCTTCCCACGACTGCAGGAACATTTGGTCAGGTGATGAGGCAGGGAAGTTACATAGTGTTTGATGCTGTCGATGTTGTAGTCCAGTTTGATGGCTCTAGTATATTACTGGTCAGGATGGGCAGCAACTACTGGAACAGACTCAGTGGAATGTGTGGGAACTTCAATGGTGATCCCACTGATGACAAAGTTTTGCCCAACGGTACTTTGGCCAAAAACGACAACCAGTTTGGCCACAGCTGGAAATCTGAGACAAGCCAAGCAGGGTGATTACGGTTACTCTAAAAATCTCAACAATTGCAAACATTTCTACAAAAATCTGTTTCTAAATTGTTTATAACCAAAAACTTTTCTAGATGCGGATCCACTGATGAAAGTAGTGGTGATGGACTAAGTGACTGCCGCTTCATAGAAGAATACACAGAACTCTGCAGAGTCATCACCAACACCAGCGGCCCATTCAGTTCTTGTCACCTGCATTCTGACCCACAACCCTTTCTCACTTCCTGTGTTTACGATCTCTGCCTCTATACGCCAGCCAATGGCATGCTATGTTCAGCTGTCTCTGCTTATGAGAAAACCTGCACCAATTTGGGTCTAAGCATTCCTGACTGGCGCTCTCATTTGCATTGTGGTATGTTTGTTTGGCTCAATAAATTATCACAACAATGAGTGATTTTACACAGTGTTTATGTTTTTAAACTTTCTTGGCCTTTTCTGATATATTTGACTCAGCTGAGACGGACCCCTGTGAACATCTGGACTGCGCAGAGCATGAGTGGTGTGGTAAGAAAAATGGTGTGTATGGCTGCTTCTGTGACGAGCACCATCATCGACCCAACAATCAGAGCTACGGTAAGTGCAACACCATTTAAACCTTCTGTTTTTCATAAGAAGAACTGTAATGATAGTCATTTTCCAAACATAATTTGTTTGTTGGTGCTTTACTGTCGGTGTTCAAGTTTGAAGCATAATCTTTGCTTTTCTGCATCAGTTTGTGTAGTTTATCACAAAATCTCAAAGTGTTTTTCTCCCTCTGGTGAGCAGACGCAAACATCGAATGCACCAGCAGTTCTGGTACCATGTCAGTATCTCGCTGCCAGCTGTTTGAAGCGGGCTTCCACTCCAGTGCTCTCCATCTCCAAGACAGCTCCTGCAACGGGACTCTTCAGGACGGACGACTCATCTTCCACTTTGACAATGACAACCATCTGTGTGGGACAGCTCTTAGGGTAAAGTTCATGAACTGGAACATCTTCTTTAAATCTTCCAATATGTTACTTAACTTGATTGACAGCATTCTGTCATTTCACTGTTTAGAGCAATGGAACTCACTTCATGTATGAGAACACTATTCAGGGGAATGTGGATCCTCATGGAGGTTTGATCAACCGTGAGAGGAATCTTCATCTGGATTTCTGTTGTGTTTATCCACTTGCTCAAGCTCTGTCAATGGCTGTGGGCATCAACCCTGTGGAGAGGTGATGATACCATTTTCTCTGTTTGCTTCCTTTAACTAGTTGTGCCATTATGTCCAGTTCTACTTCTATATCTTAATCAGTTATTCATTATCTATAACTGAATCCTCTAAACAAATTAGCATAGCTTAGCCAGCCTATCAGACGTATTTAACAGGGTTGTCACATTAAATGTTTCTTCTGCAGCATTTTGAGGAAGAAGCTTCCTGCTGGCACTGGATCATATAGTGTGAGGATGATCCCCTATGAGGATGAAGGCTTCCTCTCCCCCTTCAGCACTAATGGAAACATAGAACTGGAAGTTGATGAGATGTTTTACGTGGAGGTGCGAACAGAAGGGGTGGATCAGCGCCAATTTGCCACAGTTCTGGACTCTTGCTGGGCCACACCAGTCAACCAAGCAAACTACCCTGTCCGCTGGGATCTCATTACTTCACTGTAAATGAGACCATCTTGTTGTTCTTTATAATTTATTTCAGTGTCTTCTTGCTGACAGTCTAACTGATGCTCCTGCTTCACAGGTGTCCTAATCCAGAAGATGGAACCGTAGAGGTGATTCAGAACGGTGTCTCCACTGTGTCTCGTTTCTCCTTCAGGATGTTCACCTTCACCAACCACACAGAGATTTACTTGCACTGCAATGTCCACTTGTGTCTTTTGAGAAACAACAACTGCACAGCTGTAAGTTTTATTGTGTTTGTGGTGCAGCTTTATAAGTTGTAAACCCGCAGAAGTCTCTAATGTTGCTGTTGTTCTTTTACAGCACTGCTATCTGGGTCACCACGCTCGATTCAGGAGGGATGCATCTTATCATGACTCTGCAGCTCTGTCTATTGGACCACTAGTTCTAGGGGCACAACCAAACACTGGTAAATTATGTCATTCTGTTGATTTGTAAATTCAAAGATCATATTGCGATTGTTTGACAAAATTTATTCACTTTTCTCTTTTACACAGGTGGACTAATCCAAAGAAATGGTGCTTCAGGCCATCTGACATCAATTGTTATCCTGATTGTCAGTTTGCTGATGACCAGAATTCTGGTCATTTGAGAGGAAGAATAACCACACTTTAAAATCTGTTCAAATTATGTGACCTATGATTTATGTTGGTAAAAGGTGTTTTCTGGGTTTTCGTTGGTTCTCCTATTTAGGTGAGAAGCAGAAGTAATTTTGATTTCAACATCTGGAGCACCGTTGTGTTTTAGATCATTTATGGGATTAATGTAATGTTCAGTTTTTTTTTTGTTTCTTCTGTGGAATTTCTTTAATAATTAATTGTTGCTAACACCATTAACTGTAAAATACATACATTGAAATAAACACAGTAGTATATATGTACTCAATTTCAGAAGGAATTAATAAAGAATTTAAATCCATTTGGTCATTTTCCTTTCTTGCTTTTTCCTGTTGATAAAAGCCTGTTGACCTGTTCTGTGTTATGTTTCACTGTTAAGAATCTTAATCTGTTGTTTTGGGACAGTTTACAACCTGTCTGCAAGAATTTTAATATAAAGTTTAGATATTGCGGGAATATAATCAATGCCCCAGACAAACCCCAAGCTAAAGGGTGTTGAAAAGTGGCTAAAGCTCCAGACCAGCGTACTCTGGCACAATGCAACAAACTTTCTGCTAGCTAGGCTGAGAAGATGTAAAACTCCATTGCATGCTGTTTTGCAAAGGGTATTTGTTTATGCTGTTGGGAGTGTAAAATATGTGACATTTTAAAAAAGTACATTTGTAATCGGAGGTAAAGTATGCAGAGGAGGTAGGTTTTATAATTTTGGAAATGGAACTGCAAAGGCTGGTGATTCTAGATTGTTAAGATGAGCTAGCACCTAAAGAGATTGAAAATTTCCTCAATGATTTCTGGAAGTGCTTCCTGTTGACAGAAGAGCTAAGTCAGCCCATTAGAGAAAGAGCTATACTGTGTAAGCTTGGCTTCCTGAAGAGGGCAGGGTGGTTGGTCGTCATGGGCTGGAGTTTGTCACTGACCTTCTGTCCTGCACAGATACAAACACTTCGAAGTTTTGTCCAATTATCCAACTTTTCTTTTTTTTAGCCTTTTCTAAAATACCTTTTTAATGAGCCTGCTAACATTTCAGACACAATAAATGGTAACATTTACCATAGAGTGTGAGAAATGATTTTTGGTTTCATGTTGAATTATTTTTCTGCTTCACATTGAATTTAGCGTGTTAGTTCATAAAGTCTGCTGTATTTTAGCTTAATCTGTAATTACACCTGATATTCATCCCTAAAATCTTTAATAGCTGATATAATAATTATATTACATAGTTTTCCATATTAAAACTCAATGAGAAGGTGAAGATCTGCTCTTTAGCCACTAGATGGCGGTAGAGCAAAGCCAAAGTGACATAAAAATAAGCAGCACATATATAAAAAGTCCAGTCCGTGGAACTGAATAATAATAAAAAACATATTATTTATGCAATATGTCTGTCTGTCTAATCTAGGTAGCAGTTATCAGTGCATCACCAGAGGACCAGCTTTAGTTCCTATGACCACATACTAACAAAATCTAACGTCTTAGCTACCAAACTGGTCGCGTTGACACAATTAGCCTCAAACATCTACAGGGTCAGTAGCAAATAATTAAGAATCAAATGGAAACATTGGACATGAATTGTTGAGAAAAACATTTCTATATGTAAATTATTACTTGGAACACAAAATGGAATGAAGGTGACAGGTGACTGAGTAAGAAGAATCATGACTTAATGGCATGAACAGAGAAAGGAGCACAACACTAAACAAACATCCAAAAATAGATTGACTCCCTGGATGACAAAGAGTTTGGAGAAGGCATGTAAAAAGAAAAACAAGTTATAAGGATTTCATTAAGTTCCCAACTCAGGAAAAAGAAGAAAAATATAAAAGATATAAAAATAAGTTAACAACAGTGCAGAGGAAGCAAAAACAGAATTATTATGATGAGCTACTGCACAAATATTGTAATGATATTAAGGGTACTTGGAATACAATTAATAGTATTATAAAAACAAGAAAGATAGCGATTTTCCAATATGTATTAAACATAACACTATAGCACAACAGAGGATATTGCTGAAGTCTTTAATAGGTACTTTGTTAATATTGGTCCTAATTTAGTAAATGAATTGCCAAAGAAGATGGCAAACATTGTTGTAAATTCGATCATATTGATAATATTAATACAATGTTTCTGGAAATAGCGCAATCTTAAAACACTTAATTTAATAGTACTTAAGAAAATGTCTTTGAATTAACGTAATTCAATCATGGAAAGATTTTCCACATGATTAAATAGCTTTCTTTCAGCATGAAGCATGTTTGTTGAGCTAACCTTAATTTTCATGAGTTGGATCAACTTAATTAAGTAGTGTGAAGGTATCACTGTAAAATAAGTTGGTTTCAACTAAATTTGCATTCATCTTAATCAAGTAAAGTCAATTATTTGGTCCAAAACATTGCAAATGAGTTGGGCTGGCTCTATTAAATTATATTGGGTCCAACTAAAGTAAATGAGTTGAATCAGCTTCAGAAGTTAAGTTGATCCAACACATTTGATTTGATAACAGAATTACATAGTGCTGACATAAAGCAAAGTAATCAGGAGGAAAATCTTTCCATGATTTTTTTATGTTAATCCAAACAGTTATTTCTTTGAGTGAATCCGTTTCCAACGGTCGTATTCATGATGAGGGATGTTTGGGCTGCACTTGGTCTGGTTCCTCACCTGGGACCGTCTGCTTTGGGGGGCATGAAGCCCCAACAGCACAACTCCTAGGATCACTGGGACACTCAAACCCCCCCACCACGATAAGGTGGCAGCCCATGGAGGGGACGTGTGTGTGTGTGTGTGTGTGTGTGTGTGTGTGTGTGTGCGTGTGTTAAGTAACCTATTAATTATGTAAGAAAGAGAGAAAATGAGAGGGTTGAACAGGAATTGGGAGGAGAGAGAAGGAATGACATGCAGCAGATTCCTCAGGACTGGGAATTAAATCCAGGTTGACAAACAAAACCTACAACCAACATCCTAAACAGAACATAATTTGCAGTTTTATTGTAAAGCTGGTTAAAATGTAAGCGAATTGGGCATTTCCAGCCCCTTTTCCTTCTCTTTTGTAGCAGCAGACGACTCATAAGCTCAACAACACAAAAACTTTATATTTATTACAAAGTCTTCATCTAAGAATCGATTTCTTCCTGAAATAGAAATGATTTCTGATTAAATTCTCTGTTTTCATACTTTCATGGATTGTTCTTCTTTTTTCCCTTTTCTACAGTTTTTCATGTTAAATTGCACTTTTTTGTTAAGTTTGTTATACTATCTTGAATCCGTTATTCTAAATCATAACATAAAGATCACACCGTAACTTTTATCTTTGATAAAACCTGTTTGTTTCTTATAACAAACAAACCAGATATAACAAGTTTGGGCTTCTTCAGGGTCCGAACTGAAAAGGTCCAAACGTGTTAAATCAGCTTTATGTTTGGTATAAAAACAGGATTTATCAAAGGTAAATGGACTGAACTTATGAAGGGCCTTGCTAGTCATATTGATCACTCAAAGCGCTTCACACTACAGTCGCATTTACACACCGACATGCAGGTTGGGGGGCAGCGTGCTGCTAGGTGCCCTGCCCCAGTGCAACTCAACATGTGGCTGAGGAAGCTGGAATTGAACTCACAACCTTCTGGTCACAAGAAGACCATCTACCCTCAGAGCCACAGCCACCCTGAAAAATCCTTTTGCTAATCTGTTTTAAAATTGGGACTTAAACAGCATAGCGAGCTACAATTCAGTGCAATTCAATACAAAAGTGAGTAGAAAAGGCAAAACTAAAGGACAAACCATAAAAGCACAAGTACAGTGAAAATAAACAGAAATCATTACTATTAAAGGAAGAAATTTAATTCTTGAATCAATGTGTTGCTACAAACATCGAGCCGTCTGCTGCTAGAACAGCGAAGGGAAAAGGGCTAACGCCCGGTTAGCTTAACGATAACACTGCACATGTCTGGACTTTCTTAAACTGTTTTGGGGGCAATTTACAGCGACCAACTGACCTGACCGACATGTTTTGGGAGCTGTGGGGGGAACCGGAGCACCCGGAGAAAACCCACGCAAACACAGGGAGAACATGCAAACTCCACACAGATCATATCTGTGAAGGCGCAGCGCTAACCGCTGCACCACCGTGCTGCCCACGTTTTTTACAATTGGGTTGGGAAAGGATCTTTTTTCTAGTTTGTCAAAGGGGGGAAACTTTGTCTTTTTAAATTTGCTCTTGACGGAGCGTTTCACCGTTCAGAGGCTGCCACCTCCGTGGGTTTGGTTCCTGTCCACGGTTCCGCTCTCGCACGTCTTTCTCCTCATTCTCAGGCCTGATCTTCACTCCTTTGTTTACTTTTATTTTTCTTCAATCCCAATGTGTTTCGAATTTTTTTCCAAATAGAAATTTTGGATTTTTTCCTTTTACCCTCCTGGATGGTTTCAGTGCCTGGATCGACCAAATCCTCCAGGATGGTTTCTGCAGCGATTTCAGTCTCTTCCGCAGATTCCGGATCTGAGGAAGAGACTGATAAGGTTTCTCCTGATAGATCCTCCTCTGAGGAAACCTCTTGGCTTACAGCTTTGACCAGGCTGACTGGGCTCTGCGTGTTTTCTTCCTCCTGCCCTTGGAGATCTTCCTTCTCACCTCTCAGAGAGTCTTGCACCAGTAGATCTTGTTTTGCTCTTTCCAACTCGTTCACAAAACTCATCTCCTGATATTTTTTTACTTGTTGTTCCAGAGAGGTTACATCGGATTCATACTGGTAGGTTAGCTGTTGGTACAAAGCTTTGACTTTCTCCAGCTCAGCCACGTCCTCCTCCGATTTCTTCACATGAGCTTCTCTCTCCTGAATTAGCTGGAGCTCCAGGTTTTCTACTTTCTGGTGCAGTGCAGTAGAAAACCTACGCTGTAGCTCACGGATCAGCTTCTCGTTCTGTTCTCTCTTTACAAGAGCCGTTTTCTCCTTCTTTGTCTTCTGCTTGTATGTGTCGAGCTGCTGCTGTAATTCCATAACGTCTGTATTATACTTACTTTTTAGCTCATCTTTTGACAGGTGAACTCGATCAAGGTCATCTAGCAGCAGCTTCTCCGTCTTTTGCATTATTGTGATTTCTCTAGACATTTTTTGGAACATCTCCTCCTTCTCAGCTCTCAGTGTGTCGATGAGCTGCAGGTTCTCATTCGCTCTTTTTGAGTTGGCCTCTTTCTCGTGCTCCACCTGCTGTCGATATGTTTTCATGTCTCTTTCCAATCCAGAAACTTGGCTTTCGTACTGGCAGATGAGATTGTTGTACGAAAGTTTGACCTGGTTCATTTCTTCCTTCAACAGTTTCTCGTTGTCTTGCAGTAGAGCGATCTTCTCTGACATGTCCTGAAACATATGGTCCTTCTCGGCTCTCAGATCCTCCAGAAGCCGTCGTTCCTCAATAAGCTTCGCTTCACAAAGTTTTTGTGTCTCGGCCTCCTGCTTCACCTTAGAAACGTCGGCTTCGTACCTGGAGCGCAGCTCCTTGTAGGAAGTCTGAACTGCGTCCAGTTCTTCTTGGAGGGTCTTGCTTTTTTTTCTCTCAGCCTGTATTTCAGCTACAAAGGATTCCTGGCTGAGGAGGTGGGCCACCTTCAATTCCTCAAAATCTTGCTGCAAGTCCTTCTTCTTCTTGCATTTCACATCGTTGTGAACCTTGGAAGCAATGACCGCAGCGTTAAGGACCGCTGGATCACTGAACTTCTCTACTCTCTCAAGTTCCCTCTTGACCTCTTTGTTCTTGTTAATAAAAGTTTCTTTGAGAGCTTTCTGCCTTTTTAACTGGAGTTTGGTCTCTTCCAGTTCTGCCTCCAGGTGGGCCAGTTTCTGGTTGCCTTCAAAACTTCTGGCTCTCTCCATTTCCAGGAGGGATCGCAGTCGTTGGATTTCCCTGTGAAAGGCATTCGGGTCCGCAGGAGGGAACCTGCCTTGGGGGTTTTGCTGGACTCCCCTTCTCGTGGAGTGATGGGGCCCCATCACTCCACTCTGGTATATCGGCGTATGATGAGACATCTTCTCCTAAATACACTAAATCGTTGATCGGTAAACTACCTGAAAAGAGCTTTGCGAATGTCTGAACGGGTCAGTGATATTGCAAGCAATGAAAGATATGCAGATTTGTGTTTCGTACAATTCTGCAGTTGATGACATCACAGACCTCATCGCCTGTGACATCACAGAGTCTTCCTTTGCTGTGACATCATTCCACCAGCAAATATCTCACTCTTTATTCTTGTTTACATTCAAAATGGTCCATGATTCACTTGTTTTTATCCCGTATTTCAGGGGCATCAAACTCATTTCCATTTTGGTCCAGATCAAAAATCTGAATGTTCTTAAAGGGCCAGATCCTATTGATAAAAAACAATTAAATTGTTAAAATATCAATAAATAGGTGTTTCAGCATTCAATAAGTGTTTCTTAAAATAACATAATATTGAACATCTTTTCACACCAATCAGTCCATCCAGGATGGTTTTTGTGGTTTTCTGCAATCAACATCACAGATTTTGTGGTGCTTATTTAGAAATATTTGTAAGGAATTTTTACGATATTTGCGTATGATGTTAAATGTGACCTTTTATTAATTGCTCTATTGCTCAAGTCACTTGAACCCAAATGTTTTTGGCCAAAAATGTTGATAAACTCAGCAAAATGCAGGGATCTGTTGATTTTTGTGTGAATTTTGCGGTTATTTGTTGAAAAACTGGAGAGGCCTATTTCTATAATTTGGAGTCTAGAGGGCCACATAAAAGCTATGGCGGGCCAGATTTGGCCCTCTGGCCTCGATTTTGACGCATGCACCATATCTGATCATCTCGAGAACTTTTTTCAATATCTATACATTGGGAAGTAGATTTAGCTTGTTTAGTCAAACATTTATTTTCTTTTGCATAGTGAAAAAAGAGAGTGGGAAATAAAATCTATAATAAATGCAAACATGAAAAAGTAAAAGATAAAACTATAACTATTAATTTCTAAATTGGTTAGCATGTTTTTAAGGATAAACCAAACCAGCTAACGTTCATGTTGCATTAATATCACTCGGCCATGCTGAGTGTAACGTGGCTTTCAGGAACAATCCGATTCTTTTATAACGGCTCTATGCCATGAACGGGAGGGCTCAAGTCTCAGTTAGTGAGAGCCGTTTTTTTGTTTTTTATGACTTTACTTGTTTATAATGCTCTGTATGTAGTTTGGCGGATAAAGGAATGCTAGACCCGGCATCATTGCCCGCATATGGAGTCAGTCGTACTGACCTAGCTTCGAAGCTGTTTGTTTTATTTATTTTTATTTTTTACCTCCGAGTGGTGAACTTTATATAATTCATATGTTGATTTCATACACAAAGTAATCCTGCACTTTCCATATACTGAGTCTGTCCACCGCACTTTTTCAGGAGTTACAACAATTTAATCAGCAACCAACATGTAGTGTTTTCCAAGCCGCCTTTAAATGCAACATTAGCGTTTTAAGGGTGCGTTCACACTGCAGCCTGAAGTACCCAATTCCGATTTTTTTGCCGGGGCCATTCACACTGCCAGTAAATGCGAACTGTATGCGTTCTGCAGTGTGGACGGGCCAATGACCTGAAAGTGTCCCGCATGCGCAGTAGAGGGCGCAATAGCGTCAGCGTTCTCAGTGTTCTGCCAACTGCGATAAAAAGAAGAAGAAGTGCTCAGTGTTTGCGGAAGTAAACATGGAGGCTAACGGTGGAGCTTAGCTTACATATTTGAAGTTGTTATCCGGCCGGAGCAGCATATTAACAACTTAATCCTCATTATAGTCCATCATGGTTGTTGTTTTTCTTCCCACTTGCGCGTATCAGGACGCAAAACAGTGAGATTTGTTGAGAAACAGTGACGTTCAGTTCGGATGAAGGCGACCTGAACGTTAGGTCGCATTTGAATCGGATACGTATCGGATATGGGTCACATTCGAAAAAGATTCCGACCTGTGCTGTTCACACTGCCATGAAAAGATCGGATACAGGTCGCATTACGCCAAAAAAATCGGAATTGAGTCACTTCAGGCTGCAGTGTGAATGCACCCTTAAAAATAAAAACATCTATACATAAACTACACCTGACCTCTTTGGGCTACCTATATTTCAGTAGAAAAACATTTTGGAGAGTGAAAGAGTAATAACTTTGAAATATTGTAAAACCCTGTACAAATACCTTGCTTAGAGGTTACAGATCTGACTTAAGTTACAGATTTCCCTTAAGTCCCTTCATCCAACATGCCCCTTAAGGGACTTAAGGGAAGTCGGTTTGGTTTCTAATTGTAGTAAATATATTTTTTCAGCAGGTTATAATCCTACCTTGCCTGAGAAGACTTTGTATTATTTTCCTGCTGCTGCCTCTGGTCTAATGTCTCCTCCTTACTCCTTGCTTTTTTTTGTGACAATAAAATTTCTTCTACATATGTGGAAAGGAAATGAAGTACATATTTCTCACATCTCATGTCTTAGAAGTAGCCTTGAGCTTCTATGCACCACACATTTTCAGAAAACTGCACAACAGCTGAAACACTGAGTTCCTTTAAAACAAGACTGTTCAGAGTTGCATTTGATTAGTAGTAACTAGAACATTGATCAACATATTTTATATTTATTTGCTTGATGATTTTGATGATGACTTTGACAAAATGTAGTTGATAAATGTCTTATGGTTTTACTTTCACTTCGCTTTGAACTGCCTTGTTGCTGAAATGTGTTACACAAATAAACTTGACTTGACTTGTGGTTTCGTTATTAACCCCGTTATTAGTGCCTGACCTAGATTTGCTTTTGTTTCCCTAAACGTTTTCTGGCACAGATTCAACATGGTGTAGAGCAGAGGTTCCCACAGTGTGGGGCGCGCCCTTTGGGGGGGGGGGGGGAGTGTCATTGCAGGGGGGGCACGGGAAGCAATATGGATGAATAAAAAAAATAAAACAGTTACACAAAAGTATTTCACTGTAAAGATGGTTTGTAGGGTGTTTTGTTGCAACCTGAAGTGTTGAATAAACGTCAGTGGAGTTTGAAAACAAAATATGTGTATAGGTTTATGTCTGGTTGAGCGATATGTGTGCCCAGTTGATTTTTTTTTCTTTTTTGGGGGGATATTATTGTTATCCATAAGGGGACAGAAGAAAATCTTTGGGAACCACTGGTGTAGAGATATGAGTCCATATTAAAATGATGTTTTCTCACAGTTGTTGTGGATTTGTCTCATGCACAGACAAGATAAGAATCTCACATTGCGCCACATGCCATCCATGCTCTTTGGGTTGAGATCAGGTGACTGTGGAGTTCAGGGGATAAAAGGGAACCCATTGTGATGTTCAAGGAACCAGCTGCAAATGAATGAGAAAATCGACATTGGTAACACTTTATTTGAAGGGGGTTGAATAAGACTGACATGACACTGTCATAAAAACCTGTCATGAACATGAATAAGCCTTCATGAATATTTATGACTGTTGTCATAAAGCGTCATTTGGTAAATTATGACACTTTTAATACAAAGTTGACATTATTCAAAATGTCTTTGTCATGACAACTTGACATTAACCAAGAAATCATTACTGATATAAATTTGTTATAAAATTATTACTGATTGCACTTTAAAAATTAGATATCTTTATGTTATTAAAGGTAAAGTTTAAACAGTAATGATTTCCTGGTTAATGTCAAGTTGTCATAACAAAGACATTTTGAATAATGTCAACTTTGTATTAAAAGTGTCATAATTTACCGAATGACGCTTTATGACAACAGTCATAAATATTCATGAAGGCTTATTCATGTTCATGACAGGTGTTATGTCATGTTTATGACAGTGTCATGACAGTCTTATTCACCCCCCTTCAAATAAAGTGTTACCCAGACATTTCTCTCACTAACCACCGATCAGCCAAATATTAATAATCTAATCATACACATTGGTACTATTGATATCATAAAAAAAAAATCAGAAATTCTGAAAAATTACTTTAATAATCTATCAGTGGACCACTACAGACAGTTCGACATAGAGATGAAGGATAGAGTAGACTGTTTATGATTAATAAAAGGGTAAAAATCATGGTCTGCAGGTCAGTGGATGTCGTCATCAATCACAGGATCTTCTGGGAACGTTATCTCTACAAACAAGATGGCGTCTGCTTTAATAAAGCTGGAAAAAAAACTTATTGCACACTTATTTTATTTGATGAAAAACAAGAAGATTACCGGCAAAGAAGAACAGACTCAAAAACATCTGATAGCGATGAAACGAACTGCATATTGGAGAGATTTTGTTCCAAAACCAACGGATAAGCTGGCAGCTCCCAAGACATCAGTTGGAGACGGAGCTACTGGTCCTTTATCCCAGCAACTCCACCACTCCTTCATTAAAGTCACCTGCTAGAAGCCACGACATCTCATCAGAAATGTTTTCTGCTGGACTAACGTTTCTTAAGTTAATGAGAAGATGGACCACATGTACCGATCAGTATGTGTTTTTCTTCAAAGCACCCAAAAAGCAGACTATTCTACATCAGAACCACATGGTTCTGATGTAGTTCTGAACCATGTAGCAGACTATTCTACATCAGAACTACATGGTTCTGATTCCCCAGAAGAACCACTTCCACTCTACCTGTCTGAAGTCTGAGATGGGGGTCCAGACTTTAATTGTACACCTGTCTTCCTCAAGGATGCCTCTGCCGTCCTGGGGGCTGGGATACAGGACAATCCCAGGCCAGATTGGTAACACAAACAGAGCTGAGCACCACAATGCATTAAAGATCTGCTGTTGTCATAGCAACCTTCCAGAACCACTCAGGCCTCCTGGTTCTGATCTGCTCTGCATCCCCAGAACCAGAACCAAAACATGGAGAAGCAGCATTCAGCTTCTATGCACCACAAATCTGGAACAAACTTCCAGAAAAACTGTAAAACAGCTGAAACACTGAGTTCCTTTAGAGTTTCTGGTTTCTAAACCATAATAAATGAAACACTGACCAACATTTTGACGTGTGGTGACGACACTTGACAAAATGTAATGTTTCACTTGGTGAGTTTTGTGGGTTTTTTTTAATGTAAATCACTTTGAACTTCAATGTTAATGAGATGTGCTATACTAGTAAAATTTGATTTGATTAGAAAAAATGATCAGACAAAAGAAAAGTTAAAGACAATGGTCTGAATTCAAGCGTCATATTTATCCCGTCTAAACCAATCTCAAATTGAATAAATGTCTATCACCAAGTCACTAATACTGGCTCTGCTAAATATAAGATCCTTTTCAGCAAAATAACTTTTAGTTAATGACTTTATCACTGAGCAAAATATTGATACTATATTTCTAACAGAAACATTGTTGGATCATATGAACTGAATCAGCGCCTCCAAATTACAATTTTTCTGAAGTAAGAGTAGAAAGCATAAGAGAGGGGAGGTGTTGGTACAATAATTCACAATTATCTAGACTGTAGAGAGGTTTCTGTGGGAAAATGTTATTCTTCTGAATATTTGGAAATCAAAATAAAAGGCCATAAACAAGCTCTGACACTAACTTTATGCAAAACCCCAAAATATATGGAAATGTTGTCAGGGACTTCAATGATCTTTTGTCTGTTATGTGCTGCTTAATAATCGTGGGAAACTTCGCCATCCATGTTTACAAGCCTGATGCCATCGGTGCCAAAAACCTACATTACGCTTGAAAACCTGGATTTGAGTCAGCTTGTCAACCCACAATTGAGGAAACACTCTGGATCTGTTTGGGCAAGAATATTTCTAACGTCTCTGAAATTGATGTCACCCTGTCTGATCATGTCTCTATTGTCTTTGGAAATACAATCTCTATTGACTCATTTAGCAAAACAAATAGTATTAATTTTTTTATAGACAACACAGCAGAAGCTTTTTGACTATAATAAAACTTGACTGCATTTTAGTATAAAATCTGTAAAGAAAGAATGTAAAGCTATCACTCCGCACTCAGATATGCAAAAGAAATGTCTTTTGCGAAAATCATAAATAAAATCATAAACAATGATTGCATCTTATTTGGCTCATAGTTTACAGTTTACAGGCTCATAATACATTTTCCAACTTCTTTGGAGAGAAATTTCAAAAATTAGAAGGTTAAACTGCACATCAACACCAAATCAGTTTCAATGCAATACCCAAGGATAACAGATGCAGAGAAAATTACTAAATTTCAACAACTCAACTATGAAAACTTAGAAGAAATTATAAATCAATTACGTACCTCCTGCTGTCTTGATATCAACAAATGTCTTTAAAAGTTCTGCCTGTCATTGTACCTGATCTGATTCAAACAGTAAACTCATTCCGCTCATCCGTTTTTTTCTGTCAGGCTTTAAAAACACACGATATCAAGCACTGTTAAAAAAAGAACAATCTGGACAAATCATTACAGGAGAATTACAGGCCGATCTCCAGCTTCCTAACTGCATCCAGCTGCTATGATGTCTTTCTGTCTGGTTTCCATATCCACTGCAGTTCTGAGACCGGCCTAGTCAAAGTGTTCAATGATAAACATATAAAAAGACTGTGGAACAACCAAACTGCTGGTTGACAGT
>NW_006800494.1:165475-195637 GCF_000485575.1 Poecilia formosa | reverse complement strand
TCTTGTCTTGCAGCTACAGAGCTGCAAGACAAGAAGGAGAGGACCGCTACATGCATGAGGAAGTCACCCTGAGGCCCCGGGATCTGCTGCTCTGACTCAGTACTCTTCCTGTACTGGGAGCCTCCTGCTGCTGCAACACCTTTTTCATCATCAGGCCAGTTCTGGGGTTCAAAATGCCAAACTCCGTCCGTCTCTCTCAAAGTTTTCCTTTTTTAGTTCACAGTGTCAGCATTAGGGAAAGATAGACTAGATTATTGATTTTACTTATTTGATTATTTCTGCTACTGAATTAAGCTGTACTGACTCTTGCAAAATTGCCTTACTAATAAAATAATTAATATTAAGAAAATCTATAAGAAGTTGTGGACATTCAATTAATGAGTCACCTTAAAGTTCTTTGATGGTTGTAAAATAGCTATGAAGTTTGATTCCGGGAGGAAAATGTGGAAAATGTTGTATAGGTTGCTTTTAGCCAAAACTAAAACAACACCCTTGGGACTCGCCCGAGTCACTAAAACCTACCTGGTGCAAGTTGTAATAAAGAGAAAGAGTGACCGTTAACAGGTGTGCTCTGTGGAACTAGCTGATTCTGGGCTGCTCAATCTGGCTAATTCACAGGGTGAAAAAGGGTGGGACATCTGGATGGGGGTCGTCAGAAACCAGGCTAGTCTTTCTCGATGCCAGTTTAAACAGAGTTTACTTTAGTTCTGGACAGGGTAAATCCCGGCAGATTTAAGAAACTCAATTCCCCCTTTAGATGGAGAGCTGGTAGCACATCTCCCTCCTCTGAGAAGGGGAAGTAGAGAGAGAAAGAAGGGGAATGAGGTGTTGCGCAACAACAATCCTCACAACCAGAACCAAACACGTAGAAGCAGCATTCAGCTTCTATGCACCACAAATCTGGAACAAAATTTCAGAAAACTGCAGAACAGCTGAAACACTGAGCTCCTTTAAATCTAAACTGTTCAGAGTTGCTTTTGATTAAGTAGAACATTGATCAACATATTTGATGTTTATTTGCTTAATGATTTTGATGATAACATTTGACAGAATGTAGTTGATAAAAGTCTGATAGTTTTACTTTCACTTCACTTTTAACTGCCTTGTTGCTGAAATGTGTCACACAAATAAACTTGACTTGACTTGTGGTTTAGTTAGTTATTATACCCGTTATTAATGCCTGACCTAGATTAGATTTACTGTTGCTTTCGTTTTCCTTAATGTTTTCTGGCACAGATTCAACATGGTGTAGAGACATGAGTCCATATTAAAATGATGTTTTCTCACAATTGTTGCAGATTTGTCTCATGCACAGACAAGATAAGAATCTCACATTGCGCCACATGCCATCCGTGCTCTTTGGGTTGAGATCAGGTGACTGTGGAGTTGAGGGGAAAAAAGGGAACCCGGTCAAAAAACTACCAGTGAGAATCCAAGTATAAGCAACAAAGCCTAGTAAAAGGTGATTTTTTTATTTATTTTTTTGCTGTTTTTTGTGCTGTCAGCAGCAATTTTTTCGAACAGAGTTGCACAGGAAGGCAATGGCCAGGCTAATCTGGAACAAGATACCAGCCTTTCACTGAGCTAAAATCGTTAAGTGGAAAAAGAGCCATAAAATATAACATATACCTCAGTTCATCAATATGGCAGAAACCCAAAACAAAGAAACAAAAGGAGTCCAGTAAAACAGCCAAATTCAAGTTTACAATGTTAAACCCATAAGCTGTGAGGTAATCTTCCAGACTAAACTGTGATGAATATAAGGGAGTAGGTGTATTGTATTCTTTCCAAACAGCTTATTGGAAAATAAAGGATGTTGGGTTTGTGCCAGCTGCCATTGTATAAAGACGTGTTGCAGCCTGACGTTGTCACTTGAGATGTTTTACACCAGAGAGACACTTAGAGAAGGTAAAAGGGGTTTTTATTTGCAATAAATAAAATACTATCTAACATTTTGTTGTAGGAAATAAATTGAATTCATAGATGTTTTAATTTACTGTGGTTAAAAAAATATTTTTTTGTCTGGAGAATTTAATGCACGTCTCGATCAACATGTATTCAGATATTGCAATAATTCATTTCTTTTTATATCTTTAAATCAGGTTTGATTTTCGAAAAATGGCAGGTCAAATCATACTTTCTGTACTGCTTCTGTCAGCTATGGGTAAGTACTGAAGTCAGTCTTTAATTAATGCATCTATATTAATTTATGCAGTGATGTGACTGCATATAGTTTTCAATGTGACTTATGAAAACTATAAGTCAGTGGTGTCAAACTCATTTTTATTTTGGGCCAAATCAAGATCATGTTCTGAAGAGCCAGTTGTGCCAGAATGTATTGATAAAACTCATTAACAAATGATTACAAGAATTAATAAAGAGCTGTCTCTGCATTTAATAAGAACTTCTTAAAGTTAAATAATATTTATCATCTTTTCACATTGATCAGTGCCTCCAAGTATTATATTTGTTATTTTATTCAAATAAAGACAAGATGTGGAAAAAATTGGACAAATGAGAAAGATGTCATTAAGTGTTTTTTCAGCATCACATTTTTTTTCATAAATCATTATTATTTTCCCTTTTTTCAAATAAAGTGGAACACATTGGACTAGTTCAAAATATGTCAGTAAGTGTTCTCAGACATGGAATGGCTTATAAATGTCCTAACCAAAGATGTAAAAATGCCAAGAGATACTCTTTTATTGTATTTGCACAGAATTTGCTTTATTTACTCTTCCTTGGAGAGTTCAACTTCTGGCCCAGTACATTCAACTTCTGACAAATTACTAGGAAAAAATCAATTACTTGTTCTTTAACAAAGAAAGGTTCTTTCAACATTGTTAAGTTTATGTACTTCACCTTATTTGTAAGAGTTTTCCACTATTTTCTTTGTTGTAGTGGCATCAGCAATCTCCTTTGTTACAGTATTTAAACATCTGACTCTTCATTCAACACTACATTACCCATGACAGACTTGTTTGTTTCTTTTCCTTGTCAGGTTCTTCAGAACTGCTGCTGGATGATGACTTTGACTTCTCTGAATTAGGTAGGTCTTTTTCCGCCATCTTTTTCCTGCTCCTGTGTGTGTGGGGACTATGAATCTTCTCCTGAGAAGCTTTGTCTTGTGAAGTTGCCATGTTGTTGATTTAACCTATAAACAATCCGTGCTAATGCAGATTGCTCATCAATTGAATCTTCCTCAGTTAGAAGTAATAGGCCAACTCCAAACGTGCAGCTTAGAAGGTTTATTGGGGGTATGAGGGTAAAGATGATGAGGTAACACTTTATTTGAAGGGGTGTGCATAAGATACTGACATGACACTGTCATAAACATGAAGAACTCTTCATGAATATTTATGACTGTTGTCATTAAGTATTATTTGGTAAATAATGACACTTTTAATGCAAAGTTGACATTATTTAAAATGTCTTTGTTTTGACAACCTGACATTAACCAAGTATCACCATTGGTCATAAATATGTCATAACAGTTATTAATTATCAAAATTTAAAACATTACGTGTCTTTGTGTGTTATCACATTACCTTGTAATTTGTTGTTAGTCTTAACTGTGACAGTCACGAGACAGTAATTGTGTCATTAATATTTTCCCTTACACATTGGACTAGTTACAGATGTCATTAAGTGTTATTACACTGTCAAAAGCTTGAATAACACATTCTTTAATATTTCCCCATACCTGAAATAGAGTGGAACAAGTAAGACTAATAATAAAGATTTCATTGTTTTATTACACAGCAAATCCTTTAATAATAGTTATTAATAATTCCATTTACATCAAGTAAAAAATTGAACAAGTTCGACCATTTATAAAGATTAAGTGTTATTGCACTGTCATATGCTTTAATAACACATTCGTTAATATTAACTCTTATTTTAAGTAAAGAGAATCAAGTGGGACCATTTATAAAAATTTAATTAAATTTAACATAGTTTAATAACAGTCATTATTATTAACACTGTTATTAAAGTATGTTACACTTAATTACATCTTTATAAAGTGAAAGTGAAATGAATAAAGTGAAACAAGTAAGACCTGTTATAAAGCTGTCATTAAGTGTTATTACACTGTCATATGCTTTAAAAAATATTCATTAATATTAAGTCCTACCAGTGTTATGGTGAAAACAATCAAACAAGATTAGGTAGTTGATGCCATGACATTTAACTAAGGATCTGCAACACAAAATAGTTCAGTTTAGTAAACTGCAGCGCTCATATACATTCATCTTAGCAACAGTCATTTCTGTCTGATAATGCTGTTAAATGTCCATCCCTTCATTTAACACTACATTCCCCATGATGCACCTGTTTGTTTCTTCTCCCTGTCAGGTTCTTCAGAAATGCTGCTGGTGGCTGACTCTAAATCCTCTGGATCAGGTAGGTCATGCTCATACTCTGAGCTTTTTCGATCTTCAAAGCAGGTTTCAGTCAAGTTTTAAACAATCAAATATGATTAGGGTTTATTTAATAAAATGGCAGCACGTTTGCTTATTTCATAACATATTTCATAATCAGTGGCATTTTCTCCTATGGTTTATTTGAAAATTATGATCTTGGATCAACACAGCCCTCCAGCTCTATCAGCAGCAGAAACCCCTCAACAGCAACTTTATATCTATCAGGGACACAGAGAGTAAATTTGCTTTGCATTGTCCCCATGTGATGACAATGATACAGTATGATCCAATTAATTATTAGATTCTTAATTAATATGGGTTGTTGTTATGTTGTTGTAAAAATGCCTTAAGATCTTGTTCTATGTGCCCCTTTTTAACTTTGAGCCCCCGCCCCTCCAAAGGTATCTGACCCCTGGTTTAAGCATTGCCAAATAAAATAAGGTAATATTTATTGACCTAATTTCTCTTAATTTCATCAATGAAATCTGTGTTTTCATAGCTGGAGTGACAACTCAGAATCAAGATAAGCATAATGTTTAGACCTATCCAGCAACTTTACATCTGTGTTACTTTTCTATCTTTTTCGCTTTTATTAATTGATTAATTAATAAATAAGTGTACTTAGACTATACATAGGAATAATATATCATTCCAATGAGAGAAATGATATGTCTCCCCAAACGCAAAATGATGTCTTATTTATTGACTTTAGTTATCTTAATTTGATGTTAATTTTATGTGTGTTTTTATAGCCGGAGTGACAACTCAGAATCTGGGTAAGCTAAAAGTCTAGATCTACTTGACTGTCTATCCTGCCTGCTCTTCTGTAATTATTACCTACAAAACTGTAGGTAATAGGTAATATTTTAACAACAGGCCAAAAATTGTTTTAATACAATAATGTTTCCCTAATGTTTTAATTTCTAAGACACATACTAATATGTATTTACTGGATATCACAATAATAACAATGAATAATAATTAATATTATAATATTCATTTATTTCATTGGTAATACTTTATATTACAAGAAATTCCCCCTCGGGGATTTTAAAGAATACTCTATTCTATTGGAAAAATGTTAATTACAATGAAGACTAAACCAGTCTTTCTCAAACTGTGATCCCTGGACCTATGCGAGCGCCCCCTAGTGACGTACTGCATGTAAACAACCATTTATTTGCAGAGTCATGAGCTCAAAGTGTGACACTCCCGTTAGAATAGGATTGTGTCTAAAAGTAATACCGGATAAGTGGCTTACAGTTGGGCCACTAAAAAGAAAGCCTGAACGGTGGAAAAAAACCTTTGTTTGTCAACATTATTGATACATAGCATGCTACAGGCTGTGCTGAATGGGATATGATGGTGACGATGCAGTGAACAGCGTTACGCCCCACACTGACTAACTGCATCTTAACACCTAAAATAAAATGATTTATATGATATCGACTGGCTGAAAGAAAAGCCTATTTTTATTAACAAATAACAAATAACAACAAACAGCCCTAAAATGTCAGTAGTGCACACAACATTTTTTTGATTTCCATGTGTTTTCTATCATTGAAAACACAATACAGAATCTGTAAACAACTCAAAACATCCAGTATAGATTTGTTTATGTTTTCTTGTGTGACCATTCACACTTACAAAACAGCACCACTCTTCAAGTTAGGAGGAACAAACACAATTAGTTAATGGACTACTATTTTCATTTCAGGTTGTACAAATTACGGTGTTATGTTATGGCGGTGCAATTTTAAGTTAGATGGTCCATGAGTGTTTGTTAAATGGGATAAGTGGTCCTCAACCTGACAATGTTTAAAGAACAATGGTCTAGACCAGTGGTTCTTAACCTTTTTTGACGTACCGAACCCACCACTTTCATTTGCGCATTAACTGAACCCTTCTGTAGTGATAAATAAAATATGATTCTCCCTCCCCCCCCTTGACATTAATCAAGAAATCATTACTGTTTAAACTTTACCTTTAATAACATAAAGTTACCTCATTTTTAAAGTGCAATCAGTAATACTTTTATAAAAAATTTACATCAGTAATGATTTCTTGGTTAATGTCAAGTTGTCATAACAAAGACATTTTGAATTATGTTAACTTTGTATTAAAAGTGTCATAATTTACCGAATGACGCTTTATGACAACAGTCATAAATATTCATGAAGGCTTTTTCATGTTCATGACAGGTGTTATGTCATGTTTATGACAGTGTCATGACAGTCTTATTCAACCCCCTTCAAATAAAGTGTTACCCAACTTTGTACTTCTAGAAACAGAAGTCATGTGTAACAACATTGATATTGTTAGCATGATGTTGTTATCCAGAAAAAGAGTCTAATGTAATCAGTTGATCCCTCTTGTATTTTCTAGGACCACTCTACCCAGTTGGTGGAACAATAATCTCTGGAACAGATGATGAGAGCTCACTTCCCATTAAACTCCGACAAACCTTTAACTATTTTGGGCAGTCTTACTCTCAGATTTACGTATGTTACCACACTGCTTCTTTTAATCACTTTCCATCTTACTAAAATCACCATGTCAAAATTTTAAAAGTGTATAAATAGTGAAACCCAATTTATGTATTTTTTCTCAGGTGAATGACAATGGACATCTGACATTTAATGCACCATTGTCAACTTATTCTCCTGAACGTTTTCCGATGAATGGAACCAGAGACATCATTGCTCCGTTCTGGACTGATTTAGACAACAGAGGCAATGGTGATATCTACTATGTTCAATACACCAGTGGCTCTCTTCTCCAACGAGTTACACAGGACATCAGCACGTACTTCCCAGCACTTAACTTTCAGGCCAACTGGATCTTCATAGCAACATGGCATGAGGTTGCCTATTATTCAAAGTCTGGAACAGTAAGTGATCTGTTTTTAACTGATGAAACCTATTCGATGAATAAATGGAATAACTTTTGTTTAATCTTTAAATTCATCCTCAATAAATGCATTTGTTTTTCCCAGCAAACAACCCTTCAGGCAGTCTTGACCACCAATGGCCATTATTCATTTGTACTGATGAATTATGGTTCAATAGCCTCCACATCTAAATCTGTACAGGTTGGAGACATTAAAATAAATGCTTGGTATAAATATGTTTTATTTGCTTCTTGGTCCCAGCATTTATCTGAAATATAAATTATATTATTTGCCTCTTCATATGTCATATCTAGGCTGGATATGATACGATCAGTTCCTCTCACCACTTCACCATCCCTGGATCATTCTCTAGTAACGCCACTGGACCTAACTCAGCTTTTAGTCTTGGCAGTAATGTCAACATACCGGGTCGCTGGGCCTTCCGTGTCGATCATGGATCATTAGTCTGTCATTTTAATGGTAAGAACACAAAGTCACCAAGGAAACTTCTTTATAATAATGAGTACATGTACCAGGGAAACAAAGAACAACAGTCTGTATCTCATGGTAGAACAGTCGGGCTAATGAACGTGCACTGAACCCTAAACATTTCTCCAGGTTCATTTTTCCTGGAGAAATGCAGATCTTTCAAACTGCAATGTTAGAATCATTACAAATTAATTCAAACTCAAGTTAATTCAACATTATTGCAGTTTACAGTATATAATAATAAAAAAAAATAAATGAGTCGTCTTCCATTTTTGTTTAAAGGTCAGCCTGTTCAACTTGGCGACTCTTTCTGGAGTGACAGCACATGTGCACAGAAATGCACCTGCACCAACCAAGGGCTGCAATGCTCCAGCAATCCCTGCTCCTTCTCCCAAATCTGTCGGCCAGCTGCCTTTCAGTATTCCTGCCAGACAGTGCAAAGACGAACCTGCACCGTCAGTGGAGATCCACATTACCGCACCTTTGACAACTCAAGGTTTCACTTTCAAGGCACATGCACTTACGTTCTGTCAGAGCAGTGTCAGAACGGACTGCCCTATTACAGAGTGGAGGGGAAGAACGGGCATCAGGGCAGCAGTCGTGTTTCATGGACAGTATTGGTCAAAGTCTTTGTTCATGATGAAACTATTGAGCTTGTTAAAGGACATCAGAGTCAGGCCAAGGTAACAGGAATTTCTTACTTCCGGTAGCATAGACCCTGCATTTTGTGTTGTGTTTATATTTGTAACTATTTTTGTTGTCATGCCTACAGGTCAATGGAAGCTTTGCAACAGTTCCGTTTTCCCTCAGAAACGGCTCTATCCAGGTTTATCAGTCAGGTTTCTCTGTGATCGTCAGCACTGACTTTGGTCTGATGGTGTCATATGACAGAAGTTTATATGTCCGGATCAGTGTGCCCTACACTTACCAAAATAGCACATGTGGACTCTGTGGAAACTTCAACAATCGCCCTGAAGATGACTTTAGAACCCCTCAAGGTGAAGTGATGAGCTCTGATGTGGTTTTTGCCAACAGCTGGAAAGCATCTGGTGATGATGAGCCTGGTTGTGACCCTCAGTGTGAAGGTCTGGCCTGTGCCGGCTGCACAGCATCTGAGGCAGCACTGTACAGAAATTCTGCTCACTGTGGTATTCTGGAGAACAGCACAGGACCGTTTGCTGCATGCCATCAACAACTCCCTCCAGGATTTTTTGTAGACAGCTGTGTGTATGATCTCTGTGTCAGTGAAGGGTATCAGCCCATTCTGTGCCAAGCCCTAAATGTCTACTCAAGTCAGTGTCAACAAAATGGGATCCAGCCACAAAGCTGGAGGCATCCTGGCTTCTGTGGTATGTCTGCCAGTCAGTCGCAATAAGTTTACAATGCAAGTGGTGTTAAATATTCAAAGTTTGAGAATAAATGTTTCTTGTGTTTAGAAACCCCCTGCCCAGCCAATAGCCACTTTGAGGCCCAGGGTACAGGATGTCCATCTACATGTGTCAACCCCAATTCCACCGACAACTGCCCCCTGCCTGATCAAGAGAGCTGTGTCTGCAATTCAGGCTACCTCCTGAGTGGAGGGGTCTGTGTCCCTCATGCTGACTGTGGCTGCAGCTTTGAGGGTCACTACTACCGCTCAGGAGAAACTGTCATACTGGATGCAGACTGTGGGAGGCGCTGTACATGCAGCTACGGCTCCATGACTTGCAGCTCTCACAGCTGTGGTCAACATGAGTCCTGCAGGGTGGAGGATGGAGTAAGAGGGTGCACACCAAACAGCTTTGCAACATGTTGGATCAGAGGCCCAGGATCGTATCATACATTTGATGGAGTGACGTACCAGTACCCAGGAGCATGTCGCTTGACCCTTGCCAAAGTTATGGGATCCTCTGATCACTCACACTTCATGATTACTGTGGAAAAGGTTCCACAGGGGCCACAGGGTTTCTCCAATGTGTTAAAGTTTGAGGCAGAGGGAAGACAAGTTGATATTGAGATGGCAAGTAGTAGCACTGTTAAGGTGAGTGACAAATAATTTTCTCCAGATAAAAGTAGTAAATAACATAAACTTACTTTTGGGAGCTTTCTCGAGTGAACCTTTAACTATTTTGGGCAGTCTTACTCTCAGATTTACGTATGTTACCACACTGCTTCTTTTAATCACTTTCCATCTTACTAAAATCACCATGTCAAAGTTTTAAAAGTGTATAAATAGTGAAACCCAATTTAATAAATTTAATAAATTTAATAATAAAGGCAACATTTGATGTCCTAATGCTTTTTGAAATACTTTGAATATCTACACCAAAACCTTTTCAAATTAAAAAAACATTTCTTAAAGGTTGATGACCAGCTGATCAGACTGCCGTTTAGCTCTGGGTCCAACAGAATCCGCATCTTCCAAAGCAGCACTCACAGTGTCATCCTTCGCACAGCCTTTGGTGTAACTCTGCAGACTGTCTGGCCTCACTTTGTCCGTGTCACTGCACCAGGTGTCTACAGTGGTTTATTAGGTGGACTTTGTGGAAACTACAATGCTGACCAGCATGATGATTTCCGTACACCCAATGGCACTCTGGTCAGTGACTCCCAGGTGTTTGGGGACAGTTGGCGAGATGGCTCCCTGGCAGATCACTGCGTGAAAAACAGACCTCGTAACTCTGCAACTAATTTCAATTCCACTGAGTACTGTGGAGTTCTTACTTCACACACTGGACCATTTACATCATGCTGGGCTGCAGTGAACCCATGGCAGCAGGTAGATGCATGTGTAGAAATCCTCCAGGGCTCCAGTGATCCAGCATCAACACTATGTGAGGTCCTACGAGATTATGCACTGATGTGTCAACATAACAGTGTATCCCTGGGACAGTGGAGGGATGCAACTGGCTGTGGTAAGTTCTAGAACCACATTTGATAGAGATGTCTTTGAAATTAACATATTCATCACTTTTTACTTCTTTTGCCTTTGTGCCCCCCCCCCAACAGAACTAACCTGTCCATCAAACAGTCATTATGAACTCTGTGGAAGTTCATGTCCGTCTTCCTGCCCCAGCCTCTCCTTCCCCTTCACTTGTGACACTCAGTGCCAGGAGGGGTGCCAGTGTGATGATGGGTTTGTTCTCAGTGGTAACCAGTGTGTGCCTCCAACATCCTGTGGATGCTTTCATGATGGACGCTATCGGCAAGCTGGTGAACAGTTCTGGGATGGGGAAGAATGTCAGAGCTTTTGCACCTGTAATGGTGTAACTGGTATAGTCCAGTGTTCCCCAAATGCATGTGGACCTCAGGAGTCCTGCCATGTTGTGGGGGGTGAGTTTGGCTGCCATCCCAACCCACATGGCACCTGCTCTGCCTCTGGAGACCCTCACTACCTGACCTTTGATGGCAAGGCCTACGACTTCCAGGGAACCTGCCGCTATGTTCTGGCAACAGTTTGCAATGACACTGTGGACCTTCACCAGTTTTCTGTGAAAGCAAAGAATGAACCGTGGTTTGGATTACCAGTTTCTATCACGGCTGAAGTTGTTGTTGGTGTCTTGGGCTATCAAGTGCGCATGTCGAGAGGCAACAGGGGAACTGTGGAGGTAAGTCAAACCTATTCTAACAGAATATGTTGAACACTGTCTGAAGTTCAGATTGGAAGGAAATTTTCTAAAGAACTTTTAAAAACCAAAATGTTTCTTCTCAATACATCACCAAAAATAGTTGAGTTCTTAAATGGCAGCATCTATAGTAGTCCAAAAATGTCAGTTGTTCATCCTACCTGAAACACATTTTTATCTCCGTAGGTGAATGGAATCACGAGAAACCTTCCCATTGTCTTCAATGAAAGCCTGTCAATTTTTGGAAGTGGATTTCAAACAGTTGTCAAAGCAGAGTTTGGACTGAATGTCATGTATGATGGAAGGAGCACAGTGTCTATTTCTGTACCCCCAAGCTACAGGTAGCCTATGTACTTTTCAACACAGTTCGCATTTTAATGTTATGGTCAGTATAATCCATTTTTTTTTCAAATTAATGCCATTTTAGGACTATTACACAAGTATATAATCACTGCTTTTGTACAAAATATGCACATAAAGTTTTAGATAGTTTTTTTGTATATAAATGTACATTTTATTTTGAAATTTATTTTAATGTCTTTTCATTTTTCATTTCAATACCATGGTGCTACTACACAAAAAGTTACCACATCAGTTAGGTACATATTTTTATTTAATATTGTTGAAAGCTCTTAAACTTAAATTTGAATGTTGTTAACTGGCTAGATACTGATATTTTACAACTTTAGCCAGCAATAGAGTTCACTATTATCAACTTAAACATGTTTAATCCTTACACAAATCGTAGTTTTTCAAAGTTTCATAACATTTTGTGTTTTCTTCCCCGAGATTGTTTCTATTTGTTCAACATTTTTGATTCAGTCTTTCTTATCTTGATCAGAGGAAACATGTGTGGACTTTGTGGAAACTTCAATGGAAATCCAAATGATGACTTCCACACCCCAAGTGGAGCATCGTCCAACTCAGCAGAAGCTTTTGGAGCAGCTTGGAAGGTTGCTGGGAACTACACTTGCAGTGAGGGCTGTGGCTCTTCATGTGCACAATGCAATGATGACCGATCGGCCAGGGCCCAGTGTGAGGTGATTCAGGCAGCTGACGGCCCCTTCAGCTTCTGCCACGAGGAGGTGGATCCAGTACCATATTTCAATGACTGTGTCTTTGATGTCTGTGTGTCGGGAAATCGAGGCAGTGATCTTCTGTGCAGGGCTCTAGAGACGTACGTCAGTGCCTGTCAGTCTGCTAATGTCCGAGTCTACCCTTGGAGGCAAAACACCACTTGCAGTGAGTATGGAAGGGAGTATCATCAAAATTCTAGTTTTTGAGTATCTAGAATTGTTGATAGTTGTTTAACCAACGTGTCATCCTTTATCTTATCATGTATACAGGAATTGAGTGCCCAGTCAACAGTCATTATGAGCTGTGTGGAACAGACTGTGGCAACACCTGTGCCAGTAGCATTGATGCTGCCTGTGACCATGTTTGCTCTGAGGGATGTTTCTGTGATGAAGGTTTTTCCAGGAGTGGATCAAACTGTGTCCCTGTGGAAAGTTGTGGCTGCCAATATGATGGATTCTATTTCAATGTAGGTCATTTCATGTAACTTTAGTCTTCATCAAGTTAGCTTGGAAAGTCTGAATGCAAGTGCTAAAACAGCACTGCCAGAGTGGCTTTGAAGAATTAAAGATGATTAAAGGTGTTGCATTTCAAGACAAACATAATTCCTTCTTGAGGGATTACACAGCAAAATTGGCTGATTGCCGACCGGCTTCTACAGGTACCCTCCCGCCTTCTGTTCCTGCTATCCTAGCTCAAACCACTAGCTTTTCTTCCTCGAGGCGTTCCTTCCTCATAACCATATGTAAAACAGGGGTGTGCCTTTAGCGGCGTGGAAGATGATTTACAACCAAACCTGTTTTGTGTCTGAAAACAGGGCATTTTGAAGTACTTTGGAGTAGACATATTTATTACCCTCTTTTTGGGAGAGTTTCCACTTGTCAATGAGCTTTTAGTTAGTAGCCTTCTAATTTGCCAATCGGTGTGCATGTTAGTGAGTGCGGTGTGATAAAGTACTTTAAGTGTTCCCTATGACTTATTTGGAGATTACATTCTTTTGGTCAACAGTAAAACGTGACGACACATGAAATACATGATCTCAAACTTTTGTTTGGTACTCAGTTTGGAAATTATTCCAGTGATTAACAAAAGTCTTAACTGGCAGGAAGGAGTGGAAACTTGGCAAGGGCAAATTATGAATTAGGTTATGCATGATGCAGTTTTACAACTATGATTTGACTCAGAGAAAAAGTATTGCAGTGCATTCCTTATTACCTCAAGTTTCATGTATTCTTACTGTTGTCACACATCTTAATGCTTTCACTGTTCTTTCATCTTGCAGGCTGGTGAGTCCTTCTGGACAGACGGTTGCTCCCAACGATGTGAATGTCGTGCACCCAATGTCCTGATCTGCAGTCCCTCATCATGCACTCCTGCACAAGAGTGCACCATCAGAGATGGCCATCTGGGCTGTTATGATGCCATGTCTACCTGTACAGTATGGGGTGACCCACATTACATCACCTTTGATGGAGCCTTGGCTCATTTTCAGGGATCATGCTCTTACATCATCACTGAGAGTTTGAGACACAGCAGCAATGAAACTCAGTACAAAGTCGTGGCCACCAACAAACACAGAGGAAACAACCTTGTGTCTTTCGTGTCATCAGTTGATATATACCTCTCAAATCATCCAGAGAGTGTTCATATCAGGCTCGGATCTAACAAGAGAGTGAAGGTAAGTTTTATTTTAAATACAGGATAAAAAATGTTTTCTTCTCCCAAAGCTGGTTTACTCTCTGAACTCTCATCATAACAGGTAAATGGAGCTGAGGTTTCTCTTCCCACGACTGCAGGAACGTTTGGTCAGGTGATGAGGCAGGGAAGTTACATAGTGTTTGATGCTGTTGATGTTGTAGTCCAGTTTGATGGCTCCAGTACTTTACTGGTCAGGATGGGCCGCAACTATCAGAACAGAGTCAGTGGGATGTGTGGGAACTTCAATGGTGATCCCACTGATGACAAAGTTTTGCCCAACGGTACTTTGGCCAAAAACGACAACCAATTTGGCCACAGCTGGAAATCAGAGACAAGCCAAGCAGGGTGAGCTCATGCTCCACTTATTTGCCTTAACCTGATAAAATTTCAACAATTGCAAAAGTTTGTGCATATGTCTGCTGTCTCTAAAATTTTTAAATGTCTAACGACTTTTCTAGATGTGGATCCACTTTTGAAAGAAGCGGTGATGGACTAAGTGACTGTCGCTTCATGGAAGAATACACAGATCTCTGCAGAGTCATCACCAACACCAGTGGCCCATTCAGTTCTTGTCATCTGCATTCTGACCCACAACCATTTTTCACTTCCTGTGTTTATGATCTCTGTCTCTATACGCCAGCCAATGGCATGCTATGTTCAGCTGTCTCTGCTTATGAGAAAACCTGCACCAATTTGGGTCTAAACATCCCCGACTGGCGCTCTCCTTTGCATTGTGGTATGCTAGTTTTGCTCAATACATTGTCAGAACAATGAGTGGTTTTACACAATGTTTATGTTTTGAAACTTTCTTGGCCTTTTCTGATATATTTGACTCAGCTGAGACGGACCCCTGTGAACAGCTGGACTGCGCAGAGCATGAGTGGTGTGGTAAGAAAGATGGTGTGTACGGCTGTTTCTGTGACGAGCACCATCATCGACCCAACAATGAGAGCTACGGTAAGCACAACACCTTTGAACTTTTTGTTTTTCTTATGAAGAGCTCTAATAATAATTATGTTGTAGAGTCAAACATAGTTTGTTTGCTCTTCATTTACAGTTGGTATTCAAATTGAAAGCAGAATCTTAGTTTTCCTGCATCAGTTCCTGTAGCTGGTCTCTAAACTTCAATATGTTTTTCCCTCTGGTGAGCAGACTCAAACATCGAATGCTCCAGCAGTTCTGGTACCATGTCAGTATCTCGCTGCCAGCTGTTTGAAGCGGGCTTCCACTCCAGTGCTCTCCATCTCCGAGACAGCTCCTGCAACGGGACTCTTCAGGATGGACGACTCGTCTTCCACTTTGACAATGACAACCATCTGTGTGGGACAGCTCTTAGGGTAAAGTTCATGAACTGGAACATCTTCTTTAAAGCTTCCAATATGTTACTTAACTTGATTGATAGCATTCTGTCATTTCACTGTTTAGAGCAATGGAACTCACTTCATGTATGAGAACACTATTCAGGGGAATGTGGATCCTCATGGAGGTTTGATCAGCCGTCAGAGGAATCTTCATCTGCGTTTCTGCTGTGTTTACCCTCTGGCTCAAGCTCTGTCAATGGCTGTGGGCATCAATCCTGTGGAGAGGTGATGATACAATTTTCACTGTTTATTTTGACCAGCTTGATCAAGTTGATTTGTATAGCACATTTCAACAACAGTTCAAAGTGCTTTATATTTTAAAAGGACAAAAATAAAGTCATATAAACACCATATAGTCACCAATTGATTATGTTTAGTCGAGTGCCATTATCATAATAATCAAAACACAAATATGTTCATCAATGTTCAAGTGATTATGGGTCGAAAGCAACACTATTGAGGTAAATTTTTAGCCTTGATTTAAAAGAACTGAACAAGAAGCTGAATGCTGCTTCTCCATGTTTGGTTCTGGTTCTGGGGATGCAGAGCAGAACCAGAACCAGAGTTCTGGAAGATTGATACAGCAACATCAGATCTTTAATGTTTTGTGGCGTTAAGCCATTCAGTGATTTATAAACTAACAGCAGTATTTTAAAGTCTATTCTCTGAGATACAGGGAGTCGGTGTAGGGACTTTAAAACTGGGGTAATGTGAACTTTTTACCCTGGCATTAGTCAGAATACGAGCAAAAGGGTTATACCATGCTGCATTTAACCATCCATTAAATGCATCTGATGTGATTTAACCGTTAAAATTTTTATTTTGCAGCATTTTGAGGAAAAAACACCCTGTTGGCACTGGATCGTATCGTATGAGGATGATCCCCTATGAGGATGAAGGTTTCCACTTCCCCTTCAGCACTAATGGAAACGTAGAACTAGAAGTCGATGATACATGTTTCTTGGAGGTGCGAACAGAAGGGGTGGATCAGCGCCAATTTGCCACAGTTCTGGACTCTTGCTGGGCCACACCAGTCAACCAAGCAAACTACCCTGTCCGCTGGGATCTCATTGCTTCGCAGTAAATGAGACCATCTTGTCATTCTTTATAATTTATTTCAGTGTCTTCTTGCTGACAGTCTAACTGATGCATCTGCTTCTGCTTCACAGGTGTCCTAATCCAGAAGATGGAACCGTAGAGGTGATTCAGAACGGTGCCTCCACTGTGTCTCGTTTCTCCTTCAGGATGTTCACCTTCACCAACCACACACAGATTTTCTTGCACTGCAGTGTCCACTTGTGTCTTTTGAGCAGCAACAACTGCAGAACTGTAAGTTTCATTGTGTGCTTTTTGTGGCTATATTAAGTTGCACACCTTTAATGTTGCTGGTCTCCTTTTTTTCCAGCATTGCTACCCGGGTCACCACACTCTATTTAAGATGGACGTGTCTTACCATGACTCTGCAGCTCTGTCAGTTGGACCACTGGTACTTGGGACACAACCAAACACTGGTAAAGTTCTATCACATGTTTATTATTTTGTAATTACAAAGATAATATTGTGTTTAACAAAATTTATGCATATTTCTTTTTTTACACAGGTGGACTAATCCAAAGAAACGGTGCTTCAGGCCATCTGACTGCAGTCGTTACCCTGATTGTCAGTTTGCTGATGATCAGAATTCTGGTCAAATGAGATGAAAGAATAATCACATATTAAAATCCAGTACAGTTTTGTTACTTTTCATGTTTATAAGAGGTGTTTCAGGGTTTTGGTTTGTACTCATAATTAGGTGAGAAACAGATGTAATGTTACTTTTCTAACATCTGCAACACTGTTGTGCTTTATACCATTTGTGAGATTAATGTAATGTTCAGCTTTTTGTTTCTTCTGTGGATTTCTTTTTTATTAACTATGGATTGGAAAATATTACCTAAATAAATGTAAAAGTGTCAGACTGAATGACATAAACAAGGATTTTATTATGGTCTAAATTTTGTTTCATTTGGTGGGAAATATACTTTGTTTCAAAAAGGCTTAATAATACCACAGGTTTCAGAAAGTACAATTTCTAAACAAAATAATTTAATTCCACATTAATTAAAACTTCCTTAACAATCTGACCTTCGGGTGACTAATATCTCCAATTTTTGATTGAAAGAGTGGAAAAACCAACAACTCCTAAAAACATCATGTCAGAAACTTAAATGCAAACTCCTGCACCCAGTTCTTGTTATTGCAATTCTTTCAGGCTGTTTTATCAGTCAGCTCATAAAGATACAAACTCTAAATCACATTTCATTCCACCATAAGTGTCTGACCACCACTCTATGTCCTCAGTTAAAAACTATTTTGATGCATTATAAATTAATCATTGTTGCATTTCCTCACTTGTTGAAGAGTATTCCTGTATTTTTTTTATTTTTTTTTACTATTTTAGAGCACTGCTTCACCTATGTACCAGGGATCTGGTGTTTTCTGTGTGCTTAATGTTTTGTCACTAGAGGGCGCCATAGGACCGGTACCTGAAGGGTGGATCTCCACACACCTGATGCTGTTGTCATCAGCGATCAACAGAAGCCCAGTTCTTCCTCATTTGCATATCTTACTTTTATTTCTCTCTGTATTGAAGCAGCTGTCCTATTTCTGGCCCATTCTGTCATTTACTGTCATTGTTTCTCAAACCTTTTAAATCTTACTGTCTTTAAAGAGCTCTAGACATCTAAACAAAGCTATGAGACTTTATGTAATGATGGGTCTCACTGCAGAAGCCTCTGACTTCCCACCACAGCTGTTAAGTCTGTTTAATTAGACTTTAATCGCAAACCAAAGCTTCCACAGACAGAATCTCTCCATAGTTCCACATCACCCACCTTTATCTGGGCTTCAGTTGGGATTCAATTGACTTTTAGGTGATAAACTCTGGAGTCAACATTGGAGCAGAAAACTCTCTATATGATGTCGTCTCCACACATCAGCTTCCTGAACCAAGAGAACCTTTCAGTTCTGGAGGTTTTCATCATATTCTGTCTTCGTCACATCCCCCTCTCTGTCTCTCTCACACTCACCTTTCATTCTTGAAATAAACAACAAAGTAAGTTTTCTTTTTTTTTTTTTTTAAATATCAGCACTTGTTTCAACTTTAAACTTAAAATGAAGAGTCCAGTCGTGTTAAATAAAATTGTGCCACTTGTGGCTAGAAAAAAAAAGCTGTCTGAGCCAAATTAGTCAGTTTTCACTTCCTTGTGAACCAAAGATTTTTCCCAATTAAAAGTAAAAATAAATAAATAAATAAATTGTAGGCGAGAAACAAAACTTACAATATATTTTTTTAGTGAAACAATGTAGTCAGTTTCTTTTTAATTATTGTTTTTTGTTGCTCTAAAAAGGGAGTTATACTCTGGATGGATGTGTGTGCCTCAAGTCTTTTCCTTCTTAATAGTTGCAGATGTTTGTTGTCAAAGTTTTCAGAGAAGTGCAATTACAAAACACGATTTATAAAAGACAAAAACTTTGTTGTACTTAATTTCCATTTAAGGAACAAAGATAACTTCAGTGAAAATCTCACCTAAAGACGACGAAGCGCCAGTCTGAATCGTACCACTGTTAAATGGAGGACCACAAATAATCTTTTCAATACTCCTAACAATAAGTTAAGTCCCTCCTCTATGTGTGAATATGTGCAGGAAAATGTGAATGAAGGTCAGCGACGGAGAATCTGAAGGTTGTGGTTTTGATGGACTCATATAAACCCAGACATTTAATTTTGTCTTATAAAAATTAACTGCCGGCCCTAGCATAATGACAAAAATTCGGAATAGCCGATTAGCTTGCTATCCGTACAACTCAATAAAACTCAGACAATAAACAATTACATGAGATATTCTCATAATTCAGTCATGACGCTACCTCTTATCTGTCACCAAATCAAAGGAGACGTTAGCATCTTATTCAAGCAGTGGAGCAACACACTCCTTACATTCGTAAGGATATATATATATATATATATATATATATATATATATATATATGCTGTATTTTGGGGAAATTGTAGTTGCCTTCTTTACAGAAGAGCTATGGATTCAACAGGTTTGAATGACAACTTTTTTATGAACTGACAGCTTGTGTGTTGGCCATCCGGTTAGAAAATAAAATAAACAGTCACGGTTCGTAGACATAAGCCAACAGGAACAATGACTACCATCGTGATTGCAACAGGGATTTTTCCTCACAATTGTACTTTGATAAAAGAAAAAGAAAAGAGAATAGAAAGTGTGCCACTCCTTTTTCCAACCACAATGCTAAAGCTTCCTGGTTCACCCACAGCTGCTGCTCTTCCTGCATATCAATCCCAGCTCATGAAAGAAAAGTAGGAGTATCAATTTTTTCAAAATTTGTGATTCACACTGTTTTGGATCAAATATGCTTCAATGTTCTGAGAACATATTGTCATATGACTCCATCCCTTGATCATCCAAGCCATTATGAACAGGTTTTATGTGCTACCACTTCTTTTATCTAACTCATATTAAAGGCGTCAGGTGAAAGATTCATCTTATGTTCCAGGTCAATCTAGATGTTTTGTTGTTAACCCATTTAACTGTCATGATGAGACTAGTGTGGCAGTCAAAAGGGTTAAACAGAAAACTCCTGGGAAGGAAGCAAAGCAGAAAAAGCGTGATTAACTTTGAAAAGAACCCGTGTAAGGGATCCTGGTGCACATGCTGACTGCATCAAGATGCACGTGGTTCAAAAAAGGTCACACACAGTGAAGGAATGGTAGTCCTTTAGTGCATGGAGACTTCGATGGACTCTTTTGACTTTTATCACGGTGAGGATATTGACAGCCTTGTAACCTACATCAAGCTATATTAATTCAGGGTTTCCCCTTGAGTGTAGGCCTGGCGGGCTGCCAGGCTAAGTCTTCCTTGTTTTTATTATTATTTATACACTTGTGAACAAAGAGCTCAAAGATTAAACTCATAGAATCAGATTGTAACTACGATAACAAAACAATATAACTATGGAAATAGTTCTTTGCACTTTTACAAAGTAAACTTGCCAGCTTCTTTTAAATCTTAAGCTTAAATATTAAACAATTTAAAATATTTTAATGTATTTATACTGAAACAGTTAAATTGAATTTAACAGCATTTATATACTCAATAAAAAAATGGTATAATTCTAGATCAGTCTGTTAACATGGTCTAACTTTAATAAAACCAGTAAAAATGTAGAGTAAATGATGTGCAGTGACAGTTTATCTGCCACATATTCTACTGTCAGGACAACAGTTTTAACAAATATGTAAAAAAAAGGAAAAATAAAAGAAAGTACAATTGATAAAAGTTACCTACTGCAGCTTTAATATAAGACTTTAATACAAGACAACAGATAGAAATCATCCAATAAAACAGACAAATTCACATCAATATTTAACCTAAAAGGTATCAGACAACCTTTCTCTCCAAATTGTCTTAATATGAGGAAGCAGCTGTTTTAGTCTTTCAATAAAAGGAATATTGGGCATTTGCCAGCTTTCCCTCTATAAAGCATTGTTGCAGCTCAGCGCCGTCACTCGAGATGTTTTCACCACAGAGAGGCACTTAAACAAGGTAAAAAGTGTTTTTTTTTTGTTGCAATAAAGTAATGCTAACATTTTGTTGTAGCAAAAGGGAAAAAATTGATTCAGAAATGTTTTATTTCATATAAGTCTATAGGTAAAAGTAATTGTTTTGAAGCATTTGCATTCAAATATTGAACTATTCTGTGTCTTTTTATATTTTTAAATCAGGTTTGGATTTTGAAGAATGGCAGGCCAAGTCATACTGCCTGTGCTGCTTCTGTCAGTGATAGGTGAGTAGCTACTGAAGTCAATATTAAATGAATGCAACTATGTTAGTTTATCCAGAGATGTGAAACACAATGTATGCTTTCATGAATATTAAAATCATAAAAGTAGAATTTAAATATACAAGAACAATAACAAATAGGTTCTTCTAAATATAATCAATTCCTGCAGATTAAGAGCCTTTAAACTCCCAAAAGTTCATTTTAAGCTTTCTTTATACATTGGTTTTACCCTTAAAAGTGGTGATGTTGGTGGCTTAGACTTAAAAACAGAAATGTAAAGACAGACAGACAGACAGACAGATAGATGCTATATCAACATATAAAGTAGAAGAAAATGTTTTTTGTTTTTTTAAAACTAAATACCTAAGAGAAAAATTTGTATTTATGAAAAATTAAAAGTAATGAATTTTACAACAGTCCTATCTTGATAGTTATAAAAAGTGATACATTACTTGAAATGTTTTAAACAATTATTATTATTATTATTATTATTACTACTAGTAGTAGTAATTACTTAATTGGTAGATAAGAGTACTTTTATATTATACTGGGAAAATATTAGTCAGTCCAATGAAATTAATGGTTTAAAACTCACAAAACCCAGGTATTAACATTGGTTATGTCAATTTTATTTATGAATCTATCTATGTCTGCTCTTGTTATAGTCTAACAAAATAGATGATATTTTAAAATAAGACACAATATTCTTTCAACATAATATGTTACCGTAATATAAAATAAAAAAACCCCACAAAATATGAAAAGAACTTGGGCTTCACATCTCAATATTACATTTGTCTATCTGCTCTTGTAATTGTCTGACAAAACTGCAGGATTTTTTTAACAGAAGGCAAAATGTTGTTTTGTTACCAAAATGTTTAATTTGTAAAACATAAAATAACAAAATAACCTCTGGTTTTACTTCTTGATATTATATTTGTCTCCACTCCTCCAATTAATTAACAAATGAATTAATAAATAAGTATGTTTGAATATTATGTTGGAAAATTTTTCTGTCATTTCAATAAATAATAAATGGTCAAAACTTTTCCACAAACGTTTTGACCATTTATTATTTTTTGACATTATCTTAATTTTATGTTCGATGATGTCTGTATATTTTTACAGCTGCAGTGTCAACACAGAATCCGGGTAAGCTGAAAGTTTATACCTGTCCTCTGACATTACCTATAGATTTTTTTTCTTTAGTCCTTGTACAAATTAATTAATTGATATACAAGTATTCTTGAATGTTACATTGGAAAAATGTTAGTTATTCGAATTAAAGCAGTTGTTTAAGCTTTACCACAAAAAACAGATGTCTATAATGCTGTAATGTTAAGTGTTGGTATTTTAATTTTTTTACTGTAAATTTTACAGATTTTTTTTACAATTTGGATTACAGTTGAAACATACTATGCCAACTAAATGTTTTAATTCCCAAATGATAATTAACAAAATAACCTATGACTTTACCTTGAGAGATTATTTTCTCCTTTACTCCTTTCAGCGTGATGTTATCCAGAAAGAGTCTAATTTAATCAGGTGACCTGTCTTGTATTTTCTAGGACCCCTTTATCCAATTGCTGGAACAATAAGTTCTAGTTCAGATGATGGAAGCTCACCTAGAATTTCACTCCTACGAACCTTCAACTATTTTGGACAGTCTTACTCTCAGATTTACGTATGCTACTTGTCTTCTCGAACTTCTAATCACTTTCCTTTTTACTGAAGTCATCAAGACGAAAAGTAAACATTTACAAGAAGTGTATGTATAGTCCTGCCTAATATTTGGCTTTATTTTTCCTCAGGTGAACCACAACGGACATCTGACCTTTGATTCATCATGGTCAAGTTTTTCTCCTCAGCGGTTTCCAATGTATGGAACCAGAGACATCATTGCTCCGTTCTGGACTGATTTAGACAACAGAGAGAATGGTGAAATCTACTATGTTCAGTACACCAACGGCTCTCTTCTCCAACGAGTTACACAGGACATCAATGCGTACTTTCCAGCACTTAACTTTCAGGCCAACTGGATCTTCATAGCAACATGGCATGAAATTGCCTATTATCCAATGACTAGAACAGTAAGTGATCTGTTGTTGACTCCTGAAACCTACACTATTTTGCCAAAAGTATTCACTCATCTGCCTTGACATCCCATTCATAAATCTTAGGGTTCAATACGATGTTGGTCCACCCTTTGCAGCAAGACTCTTCTGGGAACCTGTTGTCCACAAGGTTTAGGAGTGTTTATGGGTATTTTTTACCATTCTTCCAGAAGCTCATTTGTGAGTTCACATACTGATGTTGGACGAGAAGGCCTGGGTCTCTGTCTCCAGTCTAATCCATTCCTTGGTCAACCCGAAAGGTGTCTTATCGGGTTGAGGTCAGGACTCTGATCAGGCTAGTTAAGTTCCTCCACACCAAACTCTGGTGCACAGTCATGTTGAAAGAGAGAGGAGTCAGCTCCAAACTGTCCCCCACAAAGTTGGGAGCCTGGAATTGGTCAAAATGTTTTGGTATGCTGAAGCATTCAAGAGTTCCTTTCACTGGAAGTAAAGGGCCAAGCCCAGCTCCTGAAAAACAGCGCCACACCATGATCCCCCTTCCACCAAACTTTACACTTCACACAATGTACTCAGACAAGTACCGTTGTCCTGGCAACTGCCCAATCAACACCCATCCATCAGATTGGCAGATGGTCACTCCAGAGAATGCGCTTCCACTGCTCTAGAGTCCAGTGGCGGCATGCTTTACACCACTGCATCTGATTCTTTACAGTTGGTGATGTATGGCTTGGATGCATCTGCTTCACCATTGAAACCCATTCCATGAAGCTCTCTGTGCACTCTTCTTGAGCTAATCTGAAGGGTACATGAAGTCTGGAGGTCTGTAATGATTGACTCTGCAGAAAGTAAGCAATCTCTTCGCACTTTGTGCTTCAGCATCCACTGACCTTAATCCATCAGTTTTTGTGGCCTTCCACTTCATGGCTGAGTTGCTGTCATTCCCAAACACTTCTTTTTCCTATAATACCACTGACCGTGGAATATTTAGGAGCCAGGAAGTTCCAAAGTTGGATTTGTTGCACAGGTGGCATCCTATCAGTTCTACACTGGAATTCACTGAGCTCCTGAGAGTGATCCATTGTCTCACAAAAGTTTGTAAAAACAGCCTAAAACAGCCTACATGCCCAGGTGCTTAATGTTATGCACCTGTGGCCATGAATGTGATTGTAACACCTGATTCCGATAATTTCAATGGGTGAGCAAATATTTATGGCAATATAAGTGTATTTGATGTACAAATAAAATAATGTTTGATTAATCTGTAAATTCATTCTCAATAAATACATTTATTTTTTCAGCAAACAACCTTTCAGGCAGTCTTGACTACCAATGGCAAATATTCATTTGTTCTGATGAATTATGGATCAATAGCCTCCACCTCAAGATCTGTACAGGTCAGAGCTGTTCAAACAAACTCATACCAAGACATGTTTTATTTGTTTTTTATTGGTCCCCGCCAGTGTATATTTCTTTAAATATAAATTAATTTTATGTATGCACAATTAATTTTCAGGCCGGATATGATACGAAAAATTCCTCTCACCACTTCAACATCCCTGGATCATTCTCTAGTAATGCAACTGGACCTAACTCAGCTTTTAGTCTCAACAGCAACGTCAACGTACCCGGCCGCTGGGCATTTCAAGTAGATCATGGTTCAAGAGGCTGCACTTTTAATGGTAGGAGAACATAATCACTGAGGGTACTTATTTATAACAATAAAATATCATGGAAATAAGGGAAAACTCCAACATGTGCCTCAAGGCAGAAAAATAGGGCTATTAAAATAAGCACTTTTAATGGTAGGAGAACATAATCACTCTAAGCAGCTCTTCAGTTTAATCTTCTACAAACACTTCATTTCTTAGATTACGTGTCATAAAGCATCGAGGTCCGGTGTCCTGCCACTTTTAAATGAGTCTCAACACATTTCAACCAAGTACCTTATTTGTCGGACTATAAGCCGCTGCTTTTTTCCAGGACTTTGAACCATGTGGCTTATAGCCCCGAGTGGCTTTTCTGTGGATTTTTCTTCAACCACCAGTGGGCTCTTTAGCAGGAAGTGAATCACTGGAAACAACATGGAGAAGTTCATATGATGCCGCTTTTAAGTTGAAGGCTATTAATCTGGCAGAACAGATCGATAGCCGCTGCATGTAAGCTCGGCGTGAACAAATCCATGGTTAGACGTTGGAAATGCAGGCCTGTGTCCTTAATAGCAGATTTATTAAGGATGCTCCCTCTGCTGCGTCCCTGTGAAAAACCGACAGCGGCGGAGATACCAGTGACTTATAGCCCGGTGTGGCTTATATATGTACGCTTCCGGTTTTTTTTTTTTTACTTTGTGGGTTGTAGTGAGGTGCGCTCTATAGTCCGGAAAATGTGGTAATTAGGTCATAAGCAGGACTCTGGAGAATTTATTTACATACTTAGGGGGTAATTCAGCCAATTGATTCTGATGTGTTGGACCAGTGGTATATCAAAAATATGCAGGATAGTGGCTCTTGACGACCGCACCTCTGTTTTAAAAGCATTTTGATTTTGATGTTAGAAACACATAAACTTATTCATCATTAAAGCAGCCTAAAAATAACTCCTGTTCTGTCATTGTTTAAAGGTCAGCCTGTTCAACTTGGCGACTCTTTCTGGAGTGACAGCACCTGTGCACAGAAATGCACCTGCACCAACCAAGGGCTGCAATGCTCCAACAATCCCTGCTCCTTCTCCCAAATCTGTCGGCCAGCTGCCTTTCAGTACTCCTGCCAGACAGTGCAAAGACGAACCTGCACCGTCAGTGGAGATCCACATTACTGCACCTTTGACGACTCAGTGTTTCACTTTCAAGGCACATGCACTTACGTTTTGTCAGAGCAGTGTCAGAATGGACTGCCCTATTACAGAGTGGAGGGGAAGAACGGGCATCAGGGGAGCAGTCATGTTTCATGGACACAACTGGTCAAAGTCTTTGTTCATGATGAAACTATTGAGCTTGTTAAAGGAGATCAGGGTCAGGCCAAGGTAACAGGATTTTTTTATTTTCTGTAATATAGACCCTGCATTTTGTGTTTTGTTTATATTTGTAACTATTTTTGTTGTCATGCTTACAGGTCAATGGAAGCTTTGTAACAGTTCCGTTTTCCCTCAGAAACGGTTCTATCCAGGTTTATCAGTCAGGTTTCTCTGTGATTGTCAGCACTGACTTTGGTCTGATGGTGTCTTATGACAGGTGTTTATATGTCCGGATCAGTTTGCCCTACACTTACCAAAATAGCACATGTGGGTTCTGTGGAAACTTCAACAATCGCCCTGAAGATGATTTTCGAACCCGTCAGGGTGAAGTGGTGAGCTCTGATGTGGTTTTTGCCAACAGCTGGAAAGCATCTGGTGATGATGAGCCTGGTTGTGACCCTCAGTGTGAAGGTCTGGCCTGTGCCGGCTGCACAGCAGCTCAGACAGCACTGTACAGAAACTCTGCTCACTGTGGTATTCTGGAGAACAGCACAGGACCGTTTGCTGCATGCCATCAACAACTCCCTCCAGGATTTTTTGTGGATAGCTGTGTGTATGATCTCTGTGTCGGCAAAGGGTATCAGCCCATTCTGTGCCAAGCCCTAAATGTCTACTCAAGTCAGTGTCAACAAAATGGGATCCAGCCTCAAAGCTGGAGGCGTCCTGGCTTCTGTGGTATGTCTGCCAGTCATTTGCAATTATTTTGAAATGTAAGTGGTGTTAAATATTCAAAGTTTGAGAATAAATGTTTCTTGTGTTTAGAAATCCCCTGCCCAGCCAATAGCCACTATGAGGCCCAGGGTACAGGATGTCCATCTACATGTGTCAACCCCAATTCCACCTACAACTGCCCCCTGCCTGATCAAGAGAGCTGTGTCTGCAATTCAGGTTACCTCCTGAGTGGAGGGGTCTGTGTCCCTCATGCTGACTGTGGCTGCAGCTTTGAGGGTCACTACTACCGCTCAGGAGAAACTGTCATACTGGATGCAGACTGTGGGAGGCGCTGTACATGTAGCTACGGCTCCATGACTTGCAGCTCTCACAGCTGTGGTCAACATGAGTCCTGCAGGGTGGAGGATGGAGTAAGAGGGTGCACACCAAACAGCTTTGCAACATGTTGGATCAGAGGCCCAGGATCATATCATACATTTGATGGAGTGATGTACCAGTACCCAGGAGCATGTCGCTTGACCCTTGCCAAAGTTATGGGATCCTCTAATCACTCACACTTCAGGGTTACTGTGGAAAAAGTTCCACAGGGGCCACAGGGTTTCTCCAATGTGCTAAAGTTTGAGGCAGAGGGAAGACAAGTTGATATTGAGATGGCAAGTAGTAGCACTGTTAAGGTGAGTGATAGAAATTATTTTCTACAAATAAAACAAGTACCGTATTTTCCGCACTATAAGGCGCACCTTCAATGAATGGCCTATTTTAAAACTTTTTTTCATATACAAGGTGCACTGCACTATAAGGCACATAGAATAGACGCTGCAGTAGAGGCTGGCGTTACGTTATGCATCCACTAGATGGAGCTCCACTAAAGGGAATGTCAACAAAACAGTCCGACTCGGTCGGCTAAGAAAGCCTTCCGCAACTGGGCCGGGGCGTGGCCGGACGCTGGTCACCCCTCTCCATTCGCGCACAGCATGTTCGTGGAGAATGTGGTGCTAAATGACCTGCAGACGACCTGATTCTAGATGGTCGGTAGGTAGATAGGACACTCAAACTTTATTAACAAACCACTATTCTGACAACTATCCCAGCATGCACCACACGCTTCTTTTACGGCTGCTGCTTACCATAGTTGCTAGACCTGTTGTAGCTCAATATTGGTCCATATATAAGGCGCACTGGATTATAAGGCGCACTGTCGACTTTTGAAGAAATTTAAGGTTTTTAGATGCGCCTTATAGTGCGGAAAATATGGTAAATTACATGTGTGGTTTTGTTTGAAGATTATTACATATAACTAATATTTAATTAAATAAAAAAAAAAGTTAAAATATCTTGATAAAACCAAACTTAGTGTAGATATTGCATATTTTGAGACAACCCTGAGTGCACTTATCTTCAATATGTTTTAAAAGAAAGAAGGAAAATGTTTAACTTTTTATCAGCTCTACTCAATCAACACTCTTTAACTGCTGTAGGGAATAAGCTATTCACCGTATGTCTAAAAACAATGGATACATTATATATAGTACATTTTTTATTAGTAAGATTAGTAAGATTTGATTATATCTGGAAGTGATGAAAAGTGCAAAATTTCTATTTCCATTTTGAAATATTTTTAACATCTACCCCAATAACTTTTCTAAAAGTTTTTTTTAAATGTATTATAGGTTGATGGACAGCTGATCAGACTGCCGTTTAGCTCTGGGTCCAACAGAATCCGCATCTTCCAAAGCAGCACTCACAGTGTCATCCTTCGCACANACAAGTTGCTATTGAGATGGCAAGTAGTAGCACTGTTAAGGTGAGTGATAGAAATAATTTTCTACAAATAAAACAAGTACCGTATTTTCCGCACTATAAGGCGCACCTTCAATGAGTGGCCTATTTTAAAACTTTTTTTCATATACAAGGCGCACTGCACTATAAGGCGCATAGAATAGATGCTGCAGTAGAAGCTGGCATTACGTTATGCATCCACTAGATGGAGCTGCACTAAAAGGGAATATCAACAAAACAGTCCGACTCCGGTCAGCGAGAAGAGCCTTCCGTGACTGGGCCAGGGCGTGGCCGGACTCTGGTCACCCTTCTCCGTTCGCACACAGCATGTTCGTGGAGAACGTGGTGCTAAATGACCTGCAGAAGACCTGATTCTAGACGGTCGGTAGGTAGATAGGTTAGTCAAACTTTATTAACAAACCACCATTCTGACAACTATCCCAGCATGCACCACACGCTTCTTCTTTTACGGGCGAAAATGAAGTTGGCTGCTGCTTACCGTAGTTCCTAGATCTGTTGTGGCTCAATATCGGTCCATATATAAGGCGCACTGGATTATAAGGCGCACTGTCGACTTTTGAAGAATTTTAAGGTTTTTAGGTGCGCCTTATAGTGCGGAAAATATGGTAAATTACATAGAAGTGTAGTTTTGTTTGCAGATTATTACATATAACTAATATATAATTAAATAAAAAAATGTTAAAATAGCTTGATAAAACCAAACTTAGTGTACATATTGCATATTTTGAGACAACCTTGAGTGCACTTATCTTCAATCTATTTAATCAGAACAACCAAAAATATGTGTTAAAAGAAAGAAGGAAAATGTTTAACTTTTTATCAGCTCTACACAATCAACACTCTTTAACTGCTGTAGGGAATAAGTTATTCACCGTATGTCTACAAACAATGGATACATTATATATAGTACATTTTTTATTAGTAAGATTAGTAAGATTTGATTATATCTGGAAGTGATGAGAAGTGCAAAATTTCTATATCCATTTTGAAATATTTTTAACATCTACCCCAATAACTTTTCTAAAAGTTGTTGTTTTTTTTAAATGTATCATAGGTTGATGGCCAGCTGATCAGACTGCCATTCAGCTCTGGGTCCAACAGAATCCGCATCTTCCAAAGCAGCACTCACAGTGTCATCCTTCGCACAGACTTTGGTGTAACTCTGCAGACTGTCTGGCCTCACTTTGTCCGTGTCACTGCACCAGGTGTCTA
>NW_006800494.1:144654-163517 GCF_000485575.1 Poecilia formosa | reverse complement strand
TTCGAAGGCAACAAACTCAAACATAATTCCTTTTCTGCATGACATCACAGCAAAATCAAAAACAATCAGTCAATATATCAAGATATTATGAGCTTCTGTGTTGGCTTATCTTTGGATACAATTTCTAGGTGTCTAAAAGCGTCACGTTCACCTGTTCGAACAGTTATATATAATTAAAAAAGTTATAGGCATATCTAACAATTGTACTGTTCAGGATGATTCTGCCTCAGAGAGTTTTGTTCAAAATGTGCACATACCAAATACTCCACACCAAACTAATAAACGAATAAAACAATCCTGGTGACTGAGAGGAAAGCTGGATGAAGCTGGTGTGAGAGTCAATATCTGAAATGGATTGAGCCCTGAGCCTACAACAACTTACAGACCACTCAGAGAGGAAGGAGCCGTTGGTCAAGAAACAGCCAAAGGTGTAAATGTAGTTTCTAAATGCAATCCAACACATAATGGACTGTTGCTCTTTACAAATAAAATGACAATATAAGGTAAGAATATATATTCAAATCTGCCAGAAGGTTTGAAGGTTGTGGGTTTGATTCTAGCTTCAATCCATTACATGTCAGTTAGCCCATGCATCATTAGCTTTCTACTGATTTGTGACTTGGTTTATGAAAGTGTACACGATGGCGAGTATGATTGGATGAATGTGGTGATAGTATAAAGTTCTTTACATGGCCTTGAAAAGCATTGAAATTTAGTCTATTTCAACTTACCTTTTGAATTTTCTATAAATATGCAAATAGCACAAGCACATTTACTTTAATTGCACTGTAACTATTTGGGTGGTATGTCCTTTTGAAACAAAAATCAAGTAGGACAGGTTATATAAATCATCTCACCCTTTTGTTTGGTACCCAGATTGGAAATGCCTTCAGTAATTAACAAAAGCCTTAACTGACAGGAAGGAGTGGAAACTTGGCTAGGGTGGATGATGAATCAGGTTCTGCATGTTGTAGTTTTACAAATATGATTTGAACTGGAGAAGAAGCATGGCAGTAGTCCATTCCTTATTACCTCAAGATTCAGTTCTTCTTAATATTGTCACATAACTTAATACTTCCACTTTTTTCTTATCTTGCAGGCTGGTGAGTCCTTTTGGACAAACGGTTGTTCCCAACGGTGTGAATGTCAAGCGCCCAATGTCCTGATCTGCAGTCCCTCATCATGCACTCCTGCACAAGAGTGCACCATCAGAGATGGCCATCTGGGCTGTTATGACGCCATGTCTACCTGTACAGTATGGGGTGACCCACATTACGTCACCTTTGATGGAGCCTTGGCTCATTTTCAGGGATCATGCTCTTACATCATCACTGAGAGTTTGAGACACAATGAAACTCAGTACAAAGTCGTGGCCACCAACAAACACAGAGGAAACAACCTTGTGTCTTTCGTGTCATCAGTTGATATATACGTCTCAAATCCTCCAGAGAGTGTTCATGTCAGGCTCGGACCTTACAAGAGAGTGAAGGTAAGCTTTATTTTAAATGCTGGATGAAAAACAAGTTTTGTTGTGCTAAAATCTTTGGCCTTATTCTCTGAACTCTCATCATAACAGGTAAATGGGACAGAGGTTTCTCTTCCCACCACGGCAGGAACGTTTGGTCAGGTGACGAGGCAGGGAAGTTACATAGTGTTTGATGCTGTCGATGTTGTAGTCCAGTTTGATGGCTCTAGTACTTTACTGGTCAGCATGGGCCGCAACTACCAGAACAGAGTCAGTGGAATGTGTGGGAACTTCAATGGTGATCCCACTGACGACAAAGTTTTACCCAACGGTACTTTGGCGGAAAACGACAACCAGTTTGGCCACAGCTGGAAATCAGAGACAAGCGAACCAGGGTGAGCTCAGACTTCATTTTCCATAGTTAACCTAAAAATCTCAACCATTGCAAACATTTTTTCAGAAATTGACTGTCTAAAATTTTTTAAATGTCTAACGACTTTTCTAGATGCGGATCCAATGATGAAAGAAGTGGTGACAGACTAAGTGACTGTCGCTTCATAGAAGAATACACAGAACTCTGCAGAGTCATCACCAACACCAGCGGCCCATTCAGTTCTTGTCACCTGCATTCTGACCCACAACCCTTTTTCACTTCCTGTGTTTACGATCTCTGCCTCTACACACCAGCCAATGACATGCTATGTTCTGCCGTGTCTGCTTATGAGAAAACTTGCACCGTCTTGGGTCTAAGTATCCCTGACTGGCGCTCTCCTTTGCATTGTGGTATGTTTGTTTGGTTCACTACATTATCAGAACAATGAGATGTTAATTGATCATATGCGATGAATTTCACTTTGTCATTTGTGATATCGTCAATTCAGCTGAGACTGACCCCTGTGAACAGCTGGATTGTGTGGAGTATGAGTGGTGTGGTAAGAAAGATGGGGTGTACGGCTGCTTCTGTGATGAGCACTATAATAGATCCAAAGATGAGAGCTATGGTAAGGGCAAAACATTTTAAACATTTTTATTATTAAAAGAGGTAGCAATAATCACATAGCATCGTCAAACATGGTTTGTTCACTACTTTATAGTTGGTATTTCTAGATTTCAAGCATAATATTTACATCAGTTGGTGTAGTTGGTCTCCAAACGTCAAAACTATGAACTACGGTCACACATTGTTTATGAATTAACCTGAACAATATCTCAAAGGGGAAGTGGGTGCCATTGAGTCTGAGTGGACCGTGTTCTGCGCCTCCATTGTCGAGACGGCTTAAGAGAGCTGTGGCCGCAAGGTTGTTGGGGCCAGTCATGGCAGCAACCCTCGAACCTTTTGGTGGACAGCTTTGGTGAGGGATGCTTTCAGGCTGAAGAAAGAGTCTTCTCAAGTCTTTTCGGCCTCCGGGATCACAGAAGCAGCTGATGTGTACCGACATTCCAAGCGGCATGTGGCTCTGATGGTTGCCGAGGCAAAAACTCGGGCGGGGGAGGAGTTCGGAGAGGCCATGGAGAAAGACTTCTGCAGGGCTTCAAGGCGACATTGTGGGCTGGTGGGCAGAATACTTCGAAGACCTCAATCCTACCAACATGCCTTCCATCGAGGAAGTAGAGCCTGGGAACTCTGGGTCAGGCTCTCCAATCTCTGGGGTTGCGGTTGCCGAGGTGGTTAAAGGGCTCCTCATTGGCAAGGCCCTGGGGGTGGATGAGATTCATCTGTAGTTCCTTAAGGCTCTGGATGTTGTAGGGTTGTGATGGTTAACACGACTGCAATATTGCATGGACATTGGGGGAAGTCCCCCTGGATTGGCAGACCTGGGTGGGGGACCAGAGGGTATACTTTAATTACAGAGGGGTCACATTCTTAAGTTTCCTTGGCAAGGTCTATTCAGGGATCTGGGAGAGAAGGATCCATCGGATAGTCTAACCTTGGATTCGGGAAGGGCAATATGGTTTTTGTCCTGGTCATGGAACACTGGACCAGCTCTACACCCTCAGCAGTGCCCTGGAGTGTGTGTAGGAGTTCGCCCAACCAGTCTACATGTGCTTTGTGGACTTGGAGAAGGCGTCCAACCATGTCCCTCAGAGAGCCCTGTGGGGTACCAGGCCCTTTGATACGGGCTGTTAGGTCCCTGTATGACCGGTGTCAGAGTCTGGTTCACATTGCCAGAAGCAAGTCGGGCTAGTTTCCGGTGAGATTTGGACTCTGCTTAGGCTGCCCTTTGTCACCGATTCTGTTCATTGCTTTCGTGTACAGAATTTCTAGGCGCAGTCAAGGTGTTGAAGGGATCCGTTTTGGTGGCCTTAGGATTGCATCTCTGCTTTTTGTGGATGATGTGGTCCTATTGTCTTCATCCGGTCGTGATCTACAGTGTTCGCTGGAGCGGTTTGCAGCCGAGTGTGAAGCAGCTGGGGTGAGGATCAGTGCCTCCAAATCCGAGGCCATGGTCCTGAGCTGGAAAAGGGTAGAGTGCCTTCTCCAGGTCAGGGGGTATGTCCTGCCCAAAGTGGAGGAGCTTAAGTATCCCGGGATCTTGGTCACAAATGAGGGAAGAAGGGTGTGATAGATCGACGGGTGGATTGGCACAGCGTCTGCAGTGAAGCAGGCGCTGTACCAGTCTGTCGTGGTGAAGAGAGAGCTGAGTCAAAAAGCGAAGCTCTCAATTTACCAGTCGATCTACATTCCTACCCTCATCTATGGTCATGACTGAAAGAACAAGCTCATGGATACAAGCGGCCGAGATGACTTTTCTACAAAGGGTGTCTGGGCTCTCCTTAGAGATAGGGTGAGAAGCTCAGTCATCTGGGAGTGTCTCAGAGTAGAGCCGCTGCTCCTTCATGTCGAGAGGAGCCAGTTGAGGAGGCTTAGGCCTCTAGTTAGGATGCCTCCTGGATGCCTCACTTGTGAGGTCTTCTGAGAATGTTCCACCGGGAGGAGGCCAGGACACGCTGGAGGGACTATGTTTCTCAGCTGGCCTGGGAATGCCTTGGGAATCCCCCGGAGGAGCTGGAACAAGTTAAGAGAAATGGAACTCACTTATCCGACCGCTTATCCGACCTGACCCTCGGATAAGCGGAAGAAGATGGATGGATGGAATATCTCAAGAAACTGCACTCAGTGCAGCATTGCTGTTATTTGTATATAGTTGCTTGTCACCTTTTTCTCTGTATTTGTAGACAGCCAAATGTGTTCCTTTTTGTTTATAAATTACTGGGACTACTTCCCTCTTACCTGACTGCATTTATGGTAAATCTCACACCCGGTTTGAACTTCGGGGGTAGCTTTTTTTCCATATGTTTGTGTCTAGAGTTAGAACAGATCTTGCAAAGACAGCATTTAAACATGCTGCCCCCTATGCTTGGACTCTTCCAGGAAGAATTTAAATTAACAGAAGTGACACTTCTTGAACTAAAAACACTACTGAACAACCTCGAAGAATTTTAACAGCCATTGCTTTTGATGTTCATATTCATGTTTCACTGATTGAATGTAAATGACGATTCTTCTAAATGGTGCTGCTATCTTATCAGGTCCCCACTGAAATGGAGATTATAGACAGGTTTATTTTTCAACTGAGTAAATAAAGCTTAAATGTTTCTGTCTTTGGGTGGCAGATGCAAACATCGAATGCTCCAGCAGTTCTGGAACCATGTCAGTATCTCGCTGCGAGTTGTTTGAAGCGGGCTTCCACTCCAGTGCTCTCCATCTCCGAGACAGCTCTTGCAACGGGACTCTTCAGGACGGACGACTTGTCTTCCATTTTGACAATGACAATCATTTGTGTGGTACAACCCTTATGGTAAAGTTAATGAATTAGAACATCTTCTTTAAAGCTTCAGTTGTGTTTCTTCAGTTGATTGATTCCATTTTGTCATTTCACTGTTAGAGAAATGGAACTCACTTCATGTATGAGAACAGTATTCACGGGAATGTGACCAACCATCAGAGGAATCTTCATCTGCATTTCTCCTGTGTTTACCCTCTGGCTCAAGCTCTGTCAATGGTTGTGGACATCAACCCTGTGGAGAGGTCTTGACACAATTTTCTCTGTTTGCTTCCTTTGAGCATTGTGTCCAATTACACTAATATGTTTTAATTGGTTATTATTTGTAATGTAATCCTGTAACCAAATTAGAGTAGCTTAGCCAGCTTATCAGATACATTAAAGGGTGGTCATAATAAATGCTTATTCTACAGTATTCTGAGGAAGAAGCTTCCTGTTGGCACTGGATCATATCGTATGAGGATGATCCCCTATGAGGATGAAGGCTTCCTCTCCCCCTTCAGCGCTAATGGACACATAGAAATGGATGTTGATGAGATGTTTTACTTGGAGGTGCGAACAGAAGGGGTGGATCAGCGTCAATTTGCCACAGTTCTGGACTCTTGCTGGGCCACGCCAGTCAACCAAGCAAACTACCCAGTCCGCTGGGATCTCATTACTGCACAGTAAATGAGACCATCTTGTTGTTCTTTTTAATTTAATTCAGTGTCTTTTTGCTGGCAGTCTAACTGATGCGTCTGCTTCTGCTTCGCAGGTGTCCTAATCCAGATGATGGAACCGTAGAGGTGATTCAGAACGGCGTCTCCACTGTGTCTCGTTTCTCCTTCAGGATGTTCACATTCACCAACCACACACAGATTTTCTTGCATTGCAATGTCCACTTATGCCTTTTGAGAAGCAACAACTGCAGAGCTGTGAGTTTTGTGTGCTTTTTGTGACTATATCATGTATGATCAAGTTGAACATCTTCAGAAGCGTAAAATGTTGCTGACTTGCCTTTATTTTCTTTTTTTTTTTGCAGCACTGCTACTCGGATCACCACATTCTAATCCGGAGGGATGTATCTTACCATGACTCTGGAGCTCTGTCAATTGGACCACTGGTACTTGGGACTCAACCGAACACTGGTAAAGTTCTATCATATCTTCATTGTTTTGTAATTATATTTAACTGCTTAACAAAATCTATCCACATCTCTTTTTTACACAGGTGGACTAATCCAAAGAAACAGTGCTGTGGGTCATCTGACATCAGTTGTTACCCTGTTTGTCAGTTTGCTGATGACCAGAATTCTGGTCAATTGATAAAGAATAATCACACTCTATGATCAAGTAAAACTTTGTTGATTATGATCTATGTTGATAGGAGGTGTTTTCTGGGTTTTGGTTTGTACTTGAAATTAGTCAAGAAAAAAGTAATTTTGCTTTTCTAACATCTGGTGCACCACTGTGCTTTAGGCCATTTGTGGGATTAATATAATCAGTTTTTTGTTTTGTCAGTGGATTTTATCATCATTAATTGTTGGTAACATCTGAGAGAGTAAAATATTGTATGGTTGGATTTAGTTAAGGTTACATATATGAAAAAAGTTAATTAACGTCTGAAGCAATGATCTCTGTGTCGAACTGAATGAATTTAAGAATGATTTTCTCATTGTCTAAATTCTGTTTAAGGGTTTAAACATTGATATATGGTATTATATATATGTACTGAGCTACAAAAGAGAATAAAGAAATTCACATTAATGTGATCATCAGCCTTTTATGCTTTTTGTTTTTAATAAAAGGCTTAATAAACTGTATGTTTGGTGTATGGCATGTTCTGACTCATTATCAAAGGTTAAGAATCTTAGTTTGATTTTATGGAATATTATCAGTTATAAAAATGGTTTTAGTAAATAGTCATCACTTTGGAGGGGTGATCACTATGCCAGCTGGCCTGAGTTCTCCCAAATGATGCGAAACCAGTGAGACGGATGTTCTTCTGCCTGCAGTGTTCTGGATCATTTGTGTCTTCTGTGGTAATGTTGAAGGAGTCACTATGGGTTCAGTCAAGAAGCTGGCCCCCAACAACATAAATGGTGCTGATCCCAGTTGTACACGTTGTCTTTTTGTGTCATCTAACATCATAGCAATGCAATGGTTTCCAGACAGGCGCTTACAAACTGGTGAAACAAACATTTTTTCTAGCCTCCAGCAACCAAACTGAATCCCACCATATAAAAATAGTTTTTTGCAACATCTTCATGGAAATCTCTGCATTAGCTTGTAGAAAAGGCAGAAATTGAGAAAATGACATGCTGGAAAAAGCATGGGGCTATGCATGGTACACCCTGGTCATTCAAACCAATTCAGTTCATTTAATACTAAGTCACACCACATATCTTGAGGAACTATGCAAAATAAAGATTAATTTCCTATGAAGACATATCATCTTGATCAATTAAATCCAATCTGTTCAGGGAACTGATTCAAGTTTAATGCCCCTGTAGATCCTAATCCTAATACTAGCCTTTTGCATCTAGGGTTAGATTTTCAATGTATTCAGATATGTAGCCATCATCTGGTGGTTGGGACAATCCCAACGGATGACCCAACGGATCAACGCATGATATTTCAAAACAGAAAAAGTTGTTACCTGAGGCCACACATGCCTCAGGTACAATTTTAGGAATGAAACTGCAAAGGCTGGGGATTCTAGATACAGCTTTGAGAAGAGCTAGCATCTGATGAGATTGAAAATGGCCTCAATGATTTCTGGAAATGTTTCCTGTTGGCTGCAGAGCTAAGTAAGTGTATTAGAGAAAGAGCAGTACTGTGTAAGCTTGGGTTCCTGAAGAGGGCAGGGTGGTTGGTCATGATGGACTGGGTTCTTCTACCTTCACAGAAACAAACAAGTTCTGTTTCTTTAGCCTTTTTCTAAAAGATTTTTCTTAATGAGTCTGCTAACATTTCAGACACAATCAGTAGCACCAGCTACCATAGACAGTTATAAATGAGTTTTGTTTTCATGTTGATTTTTTATTTATTTTTTGCTTCTTATTGAATTTTGCCCATTAGTTCATAAAGCTTGCTGTATTTTTGCTTCATTAGTGATCGGTAAATATTTGTGATTACACAATATTTCTCGCTAAAATCTTTAATTGCTGTTGGAAATATTATATTGTTTTTCCAATATTAAAACTCAATAAGAAGGTTCATATGCTTTTCAGCCACCAGATGGCGGTAGAGCACAGTCAAAGTAAGAGAAACAGACTGTAGCTATGGTAACTAACCATGAAGATCATGTTTTGCACTTAAAGTAATCTTGCCAAGAAATTTTGAAAAATAATCTAAAATATGAATGCAAATATAAGTGACATATTTTGACAAGCATTTTGCTTGTAAGACATACAACTAACTTGTGCTTAAATGTTCTGGTTTGATGTTGAAATATTACACAGAAAGTTGAATAATGCATTTTGATCAACATGACAAAATGATTTAAAATGTAGGAAAAAACAATGCAGCACCAGGGCAAGAGCGCCAGTAGGATATTAGAGGGTATCAACTATCATTGCACCTTATTCTCATGAACACAAGACAAGGATTAAGTTATCATTTAGATAACATTATGCATGCAGCAATATTAGCTGCTCAACTTACTCAGTTTGTTTGGAGGAAAACGGCAAAGCTTTTTGTCTTTTGACTCTGGCTAACTGCTGAACATGATACCTACGTTGAAACTTCGCTCTGCAGCTTGTCTTGCTTGGATGACTACATCCAAGTGTAACAAGTGTGACCCTCGTGGTGCGTTAAAAGACGGCTTGGAAAATCACGTTACTAAATCAAACAGTTGACAGAGAGCACAGATACGGAAAGTGAGGGAGACATGTCGCACATGTACCTTGCACCAGTTAGGCCAATTTGCACAAGTGGCACAATGATTTGAAGATTGAACAAGTAATTTTGAAATTTAAATTGTGTTCTGAGAAATGCAGAAAAGCAACTAAGAAAAACTGAAACCATAAGACATCAACGAGGTGATATTTGGACTTGTCTGTTTTCAAAACCAGAACAATTGGAGTATTGCAATGACATTTTGGTTTCCACCAATTCGCCTGCTTTTACCAGTCCTACTAATTCTCTCTGCTATCTCTACCTTTAACGGGTATTGAGGCTCTACTTTTAACAGCATAAAAAAATACTGGGCTGTCAGTTTTCTCTCTTTTGATCTTAGTCACAACTTTCATAACTTGTCTGAGATATTCGGCATGAAAACTTTGATTTATATTCAAGGTTATGTGTGGCATGGATTCCAGAAAGTTGAACAATTTGGAAATGTGAACGATCATGTAAAGAAAAAAAATTGATGTCACAAAAGGTCGGGATTGGGACAGTTAAGGCTAAATGTAGCCTAGATTCAGTTTTGTAAACCAAAGCCTTGCTGCTGCATTCTTTTGAAAAAGAAATCTTTCTCTTGACAACCCTTCCAAACAAGTCGCACTTGTTTGGTGTGTCTGATTTTCCTGTCATTTATCTAAACGCCCGAGGCCTGTGTTGTTTCTGACGGAGCTCCTGGGTATTTTTTGCCATCTTTCCCGGCACCACATGCCCTAACCTCAGGAGGAGTTCCTCTGTACAATCAAGTCTGAAAAGATTGGCATCTTTCCAGCTCGTGAATGATCTTCCTCGCTGTTGAGTGATGGACTTTTAATAGTTTGCAAATTACCTTAAAGCTCTTCCCATCTGTTCTAGGGTCATTGCTGAGGTCTTACCAACTTGGCATTGCGTTAAAATGTGTGTGTTAAAACTCATTATAAATGGATGCTTCTGTTAAGGTAGTTGTATCTGTTGAGGAGTTAATAAAATAGTTTATTCAGCAGAGTCTGGCTGGCTGCCAGGCTTTGTGTTTGATTAAATGATGACAGAATGATGCAAGGTTATCTACTTTAGGTTGAATTGCTTTTAGTTTTTTGTCTACATAATCCTACTTCAAGTTAAATCTTTATTGAAGTTTCTATAGATTTGCTATATTTCACAATGAAAAAATAAAATAAAGCAATAGCGAAGGTAAAAATGGCTCCTGATTGATGTAGCAACATATCTGTCACGTAGGCTGTCAGTTCAGTCACTAACAATTTATCATATGACTCCTAACAGCTGTTTGTGTTGGCGTTCCAGTTCAAAGAAAATAAACAGTCAACAATTTGAGCCAACAAGAGCAATGACTACCAACATGATTGCAGCAGTGAGTTTAGTCATGATTGTACTGTGGTAATATTTTCTCACATTGGTCAGTCCATCCAGGACTTCTTGAATATTTTTTGGATTTTTTGCAATCAAAATCACAGACTTTGTGATACTATTTTTGACAATATTTGTGCTAATGTCTGTATGTATGATGTTAAATGTATTTTTTTTTTATTAATCATTGTATCAATCACAGACTATCAAGTTAGGCTTACAGCAGCAGTCATTTAAACCCAATGTTTTTGGCCAACTTTGAGACACATTTGTAGTAAAGATCTGGAAAAAAAGCTGGAATCTGTTGATTTGGTGTGAATGTTGTGAATTTTTCAGATTTGTGGAAAACTGCAGGGACTTTTTGATAAGTTGGAGTCTAGAGGGCCACATTAAAAGCTACAGTGGGCCAGATTTGGCCCCAGGGCCTTGAGTTTGGCATGTGTGATCTCAGCCATTCCTTACAGGTTTTACCAGGAAGTGCTTCTTTCAGCTGACTCACCTTCATCTTGTGCTTTACGTCAAACTGGATGTGTTGTTGTTAATCTGTCCTCATTGACATTTATTCATGAATGAAATAAGATGGTGAAAATATGTCTTGGAGAGATGAACCCATTATTAAAGTCTAAATAATTGTTGACTGTGTAGCTTTAAAAACAGTACCCCATAATTGCCTGATAACCTGAGATTTGCAGAAACTGTTGGTTTTTCCAAATGCCAACTGAACATCTTCCAGTTTCTCTCATCTCACCCATGAAGGCCAATGGTTGTTTTATCATTTCCATCTATTCCCAGGTCTTTATTTGTTTAGATTTTGTCATTTTAAATGTTTAAATGTGGCTACGTGAAATGTTTTAGTCCTTTATGCGATGCTTTGTTTATATTTTGTATCACCTGTTTTTTTTCCCCTTTGATTAACTACAACATAAATCCCTTCCCTGGTACGAGGGGTCATTGCTTATTGATTTCCCCTGGAGAATCTTTTTCCAGTCAATTCACCTTTAAAAACCCATTTGAAATAAATAAATCAAATCAAACCAGGTGTTTGAAAATTGTAAACACCAGGTTTGCAATTAGGAAACCAGATTTGCTAATTGCTGCTAGCAATTAGTCTTTTCCAAGTTTCCAAGTCGGAAAGGTTCCAATTTGGAAAAGGCCGTTTTTGATGAGGGAACAACATTATAGCATCATGTAAAGCTCAAAAAAGTTAATTTTACGACATTGTGCTCTTTTAAATCTGGAAGTAGATGATCAGCTGAAATCTCACCAAAACAGATAACAGATTGGAAAATTATTGTCTTATTTTTTGAATCTCAATCTTAGCTGTTACATTCAGACCTTAGGTCAAGAATTTGACATGAACAATAAAAAACTATGGATTGATTATTGTCTATATCAATGGTTTGGGCTGCTGGTGGAAATAATATTGTTTCTGACCATGTTGCAAATCTCAAATCCTCTCCAACTGGTGTTGGGGACAACGAGTCTATTGTTTTCCACTGAACTCTACCACTGATCTCAACCCGACGGAGCAGTTATGGTACATGGAGCAATGTGAGATTTTGTGGCTGTGCATGAGACGGATCTGCAGCAATCGTGAAATGCCATCATTAAAATATGAACACACCTTGTTGAATCTATGCTAGGAAAAGATAAAGTAGAGCTAATCTAGGTCAGACACTAATAAGTAAGTAAGTAAACTTTAAGTAAGTAATAAGATGAGTCTATAATAACTGACCCAAATTAAAAACAAGAAAACAAGCAATCAGACAAAACCAAGAAAAAAATAATTAGCTTACTTCTACTTTTCTGTTTGAAAAGGAGTAGGAAGAAGTGAATACGTGTCTAATCCTACCCGACGCCCTTAATTTGTAATTAAAACCATGTGGCCTGTTCAATATACTGAGCTAAAGAGTCAACAAATAAATGATATTACATAGAAAAAAAATATTAGAAACTCTCAGAACAAGACAAGAAAATCTACATGTACATAATAACAATAATAATAATAATAATAATAATAATAATAATAATAATAATTCAGAGATGGTGTTCTCTACACCTTGGTTGTAACAAGTACTCATTTGAGCTACTGTAGTTTTTCTGTTGTCTGGAACGACACATCCACACATCTGCCACTATATATTTTCTATTCCTGGTAAACCAGAGAGATTATGGGTTATGGATTAAAAAATTGACAAGATTTTTCCAGACAGTTTTGAAATATTCAGACTAGCCTGCATGCCAGTCGTCATGCTATGTTACAATTCCAAGATGATACTTGGTGTGAAATTCAGTAAGTTGACTAGATGGCTAAATGTTTCCAGTTGCATGCCTGTTATTCTCTCTTTGTTGTTGTTTGAATTATTGTAGGAATATCTAGATTTTATGTTGTTTGAATATTTTGAATCTGCTCTACATGTTGGTTTCATCCTTTTTAATCCGATTTTATGTCGATTAATTGTTTGGAAGCCTTTTCATTAGTGTCACTACAGAAACAAACTAATAAACAGAAATTCAGTTTAATTGGTTGTACGTATGATATTTAAAGTGAATGACTACAACAATAAACAGGCCAAGCTTTGGACTCACGTGGATGTTTACTTGTCTTTGATTAACCTGCAGACACAATGAAGGTGGAGTAAGGATGATTTAGCATATTTTGTAGCCTCAGGGCTTTTGCACATCGCATTCATTGACTTCTTTGTTTAGCAGCTTGAGAGAGAAACAAATCTACTGCCAACTTTGTCATGCAACAAAGTTCCCCCAGCAGGAATTACTTTAAGTCACAGGGTTTTTTCCTTATAGGTCAAAGCGTAACGAGGCACACAAATTACTCTTTCTTTTGGGCTCAGTTGAAGAAAACTGAATAAAATGTAATATTTTCTCTACAATAAAAAGCATGATTTAGGTCACACTTTGTTAAATCTTGGCATTTTCAAATAAAGGATTTTAATTTTTGTATAGAATTGCAGTGTATTCAGCCTTCTTGTGTTTTTGATGCACCTGCAGAAGCTGGAGCAGGGATGACTTAGCACATTGTGCACATTCGATATTTTGGACGTTTGACTTGTTCGAATGACAAGACATTGCAAATACAAATCTACTGTCAGCTGTTGTGAAGATTTGATAACTTAAAGGTACAGTCAACAGCAAATTGATATTAGATTAGCTCAGAAGAATAAGACTGGAGAGAGTTTACAAAACTTCAAGCCAGATAAAATGCTGGCAACATCACAGAGAAACATTTAACAAATATTTATTATGCATCTCATATGCAACATGTCAATATTATACCAGTTCTAAAACAAATATCACAGCTAATTTATACCAGTTTGTCCTAAAAATGCAAACAGAAAGTAGTAGATTTCATTCTGACTCAAGATAAAATGTGTCTTCACAACATGTGTGTGTGTGTAAAGTGAAAGCAGAGATGAAGATGTCAGTGTCTGTCACATTAAATCAATCACACGACTGCAAATCACGATGATGTTCAAAATGTTTTTCTGCACTTATAGTTTTGCTTTAAAGAAAATGCTACACACCTCATTCAAATATGTTGAACCCTAAGTTACAGGAAGTTCAGGTGAACCAGACGGGACCGGCGCTTACTGGCAGGTTTTAATCAAACATTGAAATCTGTCTCTGTTGTTTTGGCATTATCACAAAGGTTTCTCCTTTGCTTTGATTGACAGGTCTGACAAGATGAGAGCTTACCTTTAATGAATCAACAATAAAACAGACAAAATAATTAGCCATGACCTGGTTGTATAGACGTATTTAGTCTAAAACAAATATTGCTTTTCACCGATCATCAGGTCTGATTAAATTCAAATTCATTTCAGCCTTCGTTATATAATTTTTCTGACTTTTATTAAAAGTGTGCACACACCTTCAAATTGCCAGGTTAAAAAATTAGATTGTAATAAATAATTTAAAAACTTATTTTTTAAATTAAAAAATAAGTTTTTTTTAATTTTTAAAAATTAAAAACTATCCTGACCAAATCCAGGGAAATGGATCCCATTGCACCAGTTTTTAAATCACAGCTCCTGTTTGTCAAAGGAAATAAATTAATACTCCATGAAACACTGAATGCTCCTGGGCCTAAATATTCTTTAGATTTTCTGGTATGAACCATCACAGATTTCTTCTCTCCAGGATCAGAACTAAACTGGTGTCTAGAACCGATGGCCTGAAAACCTGAGAGGAGCAGAAACTGTTGATTATTTAAATCCAAAATGAACAAAATGGCAAAGACACCCGGATCATTTCTATCTGGTCTCAATTCTTCCTTTAATTAGATTTTTTTAGTGCAGTTATATCTAATGCTTTTATGCCTTTGTGTGATGCCTGGTTCGTCTTTTTGATCTTTCAGCTATTTTTTAATCTCTGGTTCTTTCTGGAATGCATCTTGAATAACTTGTTGTATGAATTAACTTGCTTCACCTTCCACTTAGCTCCATTAGTCACCATCTTGGTTTTGATTCTCTTCCAGACTTCCTTAGGTCTACCTTGCCTATCTTTGCTCTTGTTTCAATATTTAACTTATTCTTGCATGTTTTAGGCATTTCACACCAGGGTTAAATGAACGACTGAGTTTTCTGCAGTAATTCTAGGCAGATTGAGGAGGTAATTTTTGATCATTTGCATCAGTTGGGCTGGAGTGGAAAACAGTTTTTCAGTTTTGGCAGATTTTACTCTCATTTGTTCCTTACAACCTCTCATCTTATTTCTTAAAAAAGAAGATACTGTAGATTTTGCACACATCTCAGGATGCTTAAATCCACCTCTATCTATTCTTTGCGAATCATTATATTCTGGATTTGCTGCAACTGTATTATCTTTCAATTTGTACTTTTGTACTTGTACTTTTCCACCAGCTTGAATTAGGAACCTGGATCTACTGGTTCTGAACTCTACACCATGCAACAGTACTGCTTTCTGCATTACGATGGTATAGGTGTCATAGACTGAAATCAGCAGAACTGCAAACCACATCACTGGCTTATGAACAACGCTGGGCATTTTTTAACTGGCATTTTTAGGTATCGGTGGCAAAAATTCTGAAAAATATCAAACTCTTAATGCAATAAAATGAAAGTTGAAATGTGAACACTGTCATGTACTTCTATTACTTTTTCAGCTAAACTACTTACTGTGTTACCCATAGTGCTGCCTGCTTTATATTATGGATTCATTTTTAAAGAAATGGTGAGTTTGTTTATTATTTCATTTTTTCCTTTGCCTGCATGTGACTGGCATGTCAGCACATAGTTGCAGAACACAGAACAATGACAAGCTGAACCTGCTGCACAGCTTTGGAAGTTTTGCTACGTTTCCAACGAGGAACAACATTTTTCTGCTCTAACGACATTGGAAAACCTCTATTTTAGTTTCACAATCAAAAGCTAAATCTCAGTGAAATAATCTCAGGAAAAAATCTAATTGTAATATTGTTTCAAAAATGTAATGACTTGTTCCTGCATGTTTGACTCCAGTTTCCAGAGAGTTTAAAATCTGATTAATCTAATTAGGTTTTTAGTTTTAGCAGCATGTTGTTGCTTATTTTTCATAAGTGTCATAAATTCACATGCATGTATTGTACTTGATGTGGAACATTTTTAAGCCTAAACTATTTTTTCTGATTCTCTAAACCAGAAATCTGCATATACTTCTGATGTAAAATGCAAATATTCCTGAAGTCTTAATGGTCATCACGTCAGTTCCTCCTTTTCCTTCTTTTTTTTATGTCACAGCGGAGACATTTTATTTTAAACTAAAACCTTTATGCTCTGTTAAGCAAACAGTAAAACTACATTTAGCACGGACTGATTTAATTAAAGCATCTTAAGGAGTTTGTAGAGTGCTTTGGCAACTAAATATACACAGCCTAATAACTCCACTGCAGGCTTAAGCCTGGTGGTATTTCTGGTTTGTTAAGTCCAGTTCAGCAGTGCTGCCTGCTGTACAGACATATGTACAAATAGTGACAAATAATGGAAAAATGAAAAAAAGAGGGTGTGGGATGTAAAGCTACATTTGTGACTCACATCACCAGTTTTGTGTAGTTGCATTCACTGACTTATTCACATTATTATAGCCACACAGGAGTGTCGCTTTGTTTTGCACTATTTGCTTTGAGTCAGTTATGGAAGTGTACTTTTTTAATGCAAAGAATAAAACTTATTGTACTTAAGAATTTGAAAGTGTCACTTGTTCTGTGTTTGTGAAAAACTGAAAAAAATTCTACAATTACAAAACGTCAATAAAATCTTTCTCTTTGACTTCACATTTACATGGCAAAATACTTTTGCTTAAAATTCCTCCATGTATGAGTTGCATGTATACAAGTATCACTGACATGGTGAAAACCTTCCTTGTGGCTCTGACTGGTGGTTTGTGACCTGGAATGATGTACTTATGCATATGACAGTAGGACTACTGGGAGAAGCCAGACTAGCTTGATTTTTTTTAGTTTATCTGCCTCATTTTCTACTGTCAGGACAACAGTTTTAACAAATATGTAAACAATACATTTTATAAAAGATCCCTAATGCAGCTTTAGCATATCCCTCTTGTTGGGCCTTTCACTATTATTGAAAGTGATTATGCTTAATTTTTTTATTGTTATGCATGGAGATAAGGGATGGCCACACTTATTTTCGACAAGGTGTTTGAATGGTGTTACAGTCTATCCAAGCTTTCAGAAGTGGTAGAGCGGGTTATCAGGCAATCACTGAGCTAAAACTGACAAAAACTATTATATCAAAAAATATAACATCAACTACAGTCTGTCAACAAAGCAGAGACAACAGATAGAAATCGTAAAATAAAACAAATTCATACCAATATTTATTTAACCTGAAATGTGTGAGATAACCTTGCTCATCAAATTGTGTTAAAATATGAGGAAGCAGCTGTGCATTGTTTCAAAACAGCTTACTGGAAAAAAAAAGAGTATTGGACATTTGCCAGGTGTCACTCTATAAAGCATTGTTGCAGGCCAGTGCTGTCACTTGAGATGTTTTCTCAACAGAGAGGCACTTAGACAAGGTAAAAAGTTTTTTTTTTTTTTTTTGTTGAAATAAATTATATGCTAACATTTTGTTGAGGCAAAAGGGAAAAAATTGGATTCAGAAATGTTTTATTTCACATAAGTCTAAAGGTAAAAATCATTGTTTTGCCTGGAAGCATTTGCATTGAAATATTGTAACATTTTATTCTTTGTATTTTTAAATCAGGTTTGACTTTTGAAAAATGGCAGGCCAAGTCATACTGCCTGTGCTGCTTCTGTCAGTGATAGGTGAGTAGCTACTCAAGACAATATTAAATGAATGCATCTATGTTAGTTTATCCAGAGATGTGGAACATGGGATTCTAAGCATAAATACTAGCATTACAGTATTTGGATATTATTATTGCTAATCTATAACTTTACTAAACCTAATATATGTTTTCATGAACATTATAATAATTACAGCAGAACAATTTAAATATACAAGAACTATAACAAATGCAATACATATAATAAATTCCTACAGACTAAGTACATTCTAAATCTACTAAATACATGAGAAAAACTTAAAACTTAAAACACAAGACAGCAGGACAGTCATTTCATAGCACAGTCAAGCAACTACATTCAATTCAGTTATGAAAATTCTGCAACACATAAGATAAATTTAACACCTTGAAATTTGTCTTTTTGAGAAGCTCTTTATGACACTCCACCTTCAACATGTAATCACAGCAACTTTTCTCCACTATTTTGTTTACAACCGTTGTTAATGTATTGATGCATAAGTATATCTGTTCATTACACTGCAAAAATGTTGGTAATTCCAATGAAAGTAATGACCTAAAAATTACCACATAAAACAAAAAGTTCTTATTTACTGACATAATTTTAATTTTATGTTCAATGATACCTGTGTTTTTTAGTTGGAATGACAACTCCTAATCAAGGTAAGCTGAAATTTTGAATATATTTACCCCGATAGTTTTTCTTTACTCCCATAAGCAGTCAATAAAAAAATCTTAGTCATTACAAAAAGAAAATTAACCCAAAAAAAAAAGTCTTTTTTTTACCTAATTTATCTTAATTTTATGTTCGATGTGTGTGTTTTTATTGCAGGAGAGACAACACGTTATCAAGGTAAGCTTAAATATTGAACATATCCTCTGACTTTACCTGTAAATACTATTGTTTCCTCACTATTGCTTTTATTAATTAAAGTAATGATACGTATATTTGAAGACATTGGAAAAAATGTTAGTCATTTCATTGAAAACAATAGTTTGAGCCTTGCCACACACAAAACACGCCTTATTTATGGAAAATAGTTATCTTATTTTACCTTGAATGATATATGTGTTTTTCTATAGGTG